>NW_027276984.1:0-32939 GCF_030028105.1 Mobula birostris | reverse complement strand
GGGCATGAGATTCAGGGCATGAGTTTCAGGGCATGAGATTCAGGGCAGGTATTTCAGGGCATGTAATTCAGGGCATGAGTTTCTGGGCAGATGATTCAGGGCAGGAGTTTCAGGGTATGTGATTTAGGGCATGAGTTTCAGGGCATGAGATTCAGGGCTTGAGTTTCAGAGCATGAGGTTCAGGGCATGAGTTTCAGGGCATGAGATTCAGGGCTTGAGTTTCAGTGCAGGAACTTGAGGGCATGAGATTCAGTGCACGAGTTTCAGAGCATGAGATTCAGGGCATGAGATTCAGGTCATGATTTTCAAGGCAGGATATTCAGGGCAGGTGTTTCAGTGCAGGAGTTTCAGGACATGAGATTCAGGGCATGAGTTTCAGTGCAGTAACTTGAGGTCATGAGATTCAGTGCACGAGTTTCAGAGCGTGAAATTCAGGGCATGAGATTCAGGGCATGAGTTTCAGGGCAGGAGATTCAGGGCAGGTGTTTCAGTGCAGGAGTTTCAGGGCATGAGATTCAGGACATGAGATTCAGGGCATGAGTTTTAGGACAGGAGATTCAGGGCATGAGTTTCAGGGCATGAGTTTCAGGGCATGAGTTTCAGGGCAGGAGCTTCAGGGCATGTAATTCAGGGCGTGAGTTTCAGGATATGAGATTCATGGCATGAGTTTCAGTGCAGGAGTTTCGGGGCATGAGATTCAGGGCATGAGTTTCAGGGCATGAGATTCAGGGCAGGTGTTTCAGGGCATGTAATTCAGGGCATGAGTTTCTGGGCAGATGATTCAGGGCATGAGTTTTAGGGCATGTGATTCAGGGCATGAGTTTCAGTGCATGAGTTTCAGGGCAGGAGTTTCAGGGTATGTGATGTAGGGCATGATTTTCAGGGCATGAGATTCAGGGCTTGAGATTCAGGGCATGAGTTTCAGAGCATGAGATTCAGGGCATGAGATTCAGGGCATGATTTTCAGGGCAGGAGATTCAGGGCAGGTGTTTCAGTGCAGGAGTTTCAGGGCATGAGATTCAGGGCATGACATTCAGGGCATGAGTTTCAGGACGGGAGATTCAGGGCATGAGTTTCAGGGCATGAGTTTCAGGGCATGAGATTCAGGGCATGAGATTCAGGGCTTCATTTTCAGGGCAGGAGATTCAGGGCAGGTGTTTCAGTGCAGGAGTTTCAGGGCACGAGATTCAGGGCATGAGATTCAGGGCATGAGTTTCAGGGCATGAGTTTCAGGGCAGGAGTTTCAGGGCATGTGATTCAAGGCATGAGTTTCAGTGCATGAGTTTCAGGGCAGGAGTTTCAGGATATGAGATTCATGGCATGAGTTTCAGTGCAGGTGTTTCAGGGCATGAGATTCAGGGCATGAGTTTCAGTGCATGAGTTTGAGGGCAGGAGTTTCAAGGCATGAGATTCAGGACATGAGTTTCAGTGCATGAGTTTGAGGGCAGGAGTTTCTGGGCATGAGATTCAGGGCATGAGTTTCAGGGCATGAGATTCAGGGCAGGTATTTCAGGGCATGTAATTCAGGGCATGAGTTTCTGGGCAGATGATTCAGGGCAGGAGTTTCAGGGTATGTGATTTAGGGCATGAGATTCAGGGCTTGAGTTTCAGAGCATGAGGTTCAGGGCATGAGTTTCAGGGCATGAGATTCAGGGCTTGAGTTTCAGTGCAGGAACTTGAGGGCATGAGATTCAGTGCACGAGTTTCAGAGCATGAGATTCAGGGCATGAGATTCAGGTCATGATTTTCAAGGCAGGATATTCAGGGCAGGTGTTTCAGTGCAGGAGTTTCAGGACATGAGATTCAAGGGCATGAGTTTCAGTGCAGTAACTTGAGGTCATGAGATTCAGTGCACGAGTTTCATAGCGTGAAATTCAGGGCATGAGATTCAGGGCATGAGTTTCAGGGCAGGAGATTCAGGGCAGGTGTTTCAGTGCAGGAGTTTCAGGGCATGAGATTCAGGACATGAGATTCAGGGCATGAGTTTTAGGACAGGAGATTCAGGGCATGAGTTTCAGGGCATGAGATTCAGGGCATGAGTTTCAGTGCAGTTAATTGAGGGCATGAGATTCAGTGCACGAGTTTTAGAGCATGAGATTCAGGGCTTCATTTTCAGGGCAGGAGATTCAGGGCAGGTGTTTCAGTGCAGGAGTTTCAGGGCATGAGATTCAGGGCATGAGATTCAGGGTTTCATTTTCAGGGCAGGAGATTCAGGGCAGGTGTTTCAGTGCAGGAGTTTCAGGGCATGAGATTCAGGACATGAGATTCAGGGCATGAGTTTTAGGACAGGAGATTCAGGGCATGAGTTTCAGGGCATGAGTTTCAGGGCATGAGTTTCAGGGCAGCAGTTTCAGGGCATGTAATTCGGGGCGTGAGTTTCAGGATATGAGATTCATGGCATGAGTTTCAGTGCAGGAGTTTCAGGGCATGAGATTCAGGGCATGAGTTTCAGGGCATGAGATTCAGGGCAGGTATTTCAAGGCATGTAATTCAGGGCATGAGTTTCTGGGCAGATGATTCAGGGCATGAGTTTTAGGGCATGTGATTCAGGGCATGAGTTTCAGTGCA
The DNA here is from genome assembly GCF_030028105.1 of Mobula birostris. Lineage (NCBI taxonomy): Eukaryota > Metazoa > Chordata > Chondrichthyes > Myliobatiformes > Myliobatidae > Mobula > Mobula birostris. The sequence goes on along the minus strand of NW_027276984.1, from coordinate 30,371 downwards.
TGAGTTTCAGGGCAGGAGTTTCAGGGTATGTGATTTAGGGCATGAGTTTCAGGGCATGAGATTCAGGGCTTGAGTTTCAGGGAATGAGGTTCAGGGCATGAGTTTCAGGGCATGAGATTCAGGGCATGAGTTTCAGTGCAGGAACTTCAGGGCATGAGATTCAGTGCACGAGTTTCAGAGCATGAGATTCAGGGCATGAGATTCAGGGCATGATTTTTAAGGCAGGAGATTCAGGGCTGGTGTTTCAGTGCAGGTGTTTCAGGGCATGAGATTCAGGGCATGAGATTCAGGGCATGAGTTTCACGGCATGAGATTCAGGGCAGGTATTTCAGGGCATGTAATTCAGGGCATGAGTTTCTGGGCATGAGTTTCAGGGCAGGAGTTTCAGGGCATGTGATTCAAGGCGTGAGTTTCAGGATATGAGATTCATGGCATGAGTTTCAGTGCAGGTGTTTCAGGGCATGAGATTCAGGTCATGAGTTTCAGTGCATGAGTTTGAGGGCAGGAGTTTCAAGGCATGAGATTCAGGGCATGAGATTCAGGGCATGAGTTTCAGTGCAGTTAATTGAGGGCATGAGATTCAGTGCACGAGTTTTAGAGCATGAGATTCAGGGCTTCATTTTCAGGGCAGGAGATTCAGGGCAGGTGTTTCAGTGCAGGAGTTTCAGGGCATGAGATTCAGGGCATGAGATTCAGGGCTTCATTTTCAGGGCAGGAGATTCAGGGCAGGTGTTTCAGTGCAGGAGTTTCAGGGCATGAGATTCAGGACATGAGATTCAGGGCATGAGTTTTAGGACAGGAGATTCAGGGCATGAGTTTCAGGGCATGAGTTTCAGGGCATGAGTTTCAGGGCAGGAGTTTCAGGGCATGTAATTCGGGGCGTGAGTTTCAGGATATGAGATTCATGGCATGAGTTTCAGTGCAGGAGTTTCAGGGCATGAGATTCAGGGCATGAGTTTCAGGGCATGAGATTCAGGGCAGGTATTTCAAGGCATGTAATTCAGGGCATGAGTTTCTGGGCAGATGATTCAGGGCATGAGTTTTAGGGCATGTGATTCAGGGCATGAGTTTCAGTGCATGAGTTTCAGGGCAGGAGTTTCAGGGTATGTGATTTAGGGCATGAGTTTCAGGGCATGAGATTCAGGGCTTGAGTTTCAGGGAATGAGGTTCAGGGCATGAGTTTCAGGGCATGAGATTCAGGGCATGAGTTTCAGTGCAGGAACTTCAGGGCATGAGATTCAGTGCACGAGTTTCAGAGCATGAGATTCAGGGCATGAGATTCAGGGCATGATTTTTAAGGCAGGAGATTCAGGGCTGGTGTTTCAGTGCAGGTGTTTCAGGGCATGAGATTCAGGGCATGAGATTCAGGGCATGAGTTTCACGGCATGAGATTCAGGGCAGGTATTTCAGGGCATGTAATTCAGGGCATGAGTTTCTGGGCATGAGTTTCAGGGCAGGAGTTTCAGGGCATGTGATTCAAGGCGTGAGTTTCAGGATATGAGATTCATGGCATGAGTTTCAGTGCAGGTGTTTCAGGGCATGAGATTCAGGTCATGAGTTTCAGTGCATGAGTTTGAGGGCAGGAGTTTCAAGGCATGAGATTCAGGGCATGAGTTTCAGTGCATGAGTTTGAGGGCAGGAGTTTCAGGCCATGAGATTAAGGGCATGAATTTCAGGGCATGAGATTCAGGGCAGGTGTTTCAGGGCATGTAATTCAGGGCATGAGTTTCTGGGCAGATGATTCAGGGCATGAGTTTTAGGGCATGTGATTCAGGGCATGAGTTTCAGTGCATGAGTTTCAGGGCAGGAGTTTCAGGGTATGTGATGTAGGGCATGATTTTCAGGGCATGAGATTCAGGGCTTGAGATTCAGGGCATGAGTTTCAGAGCATGAGATTCAGGGCATGAGATTCAGGGCATGATTTTCAGGGCAGGAGATTCAGGGCATGTGTTTCATTGCAGGAGTTTCAGGGTATGAGATTCAGGGCATGAGATTCAGGGCATGAGTTTCAGGACGGGAGATTCAGGGCATGAGTTTCAGGGCATGAGTTTCAGGGCATGAGATTCAGGGCATGAGATTCAGGGCTTCATTTTCAGGGCAGGAGATTCAGGGCAGGTGTTTCAGTGCAGGAGTTTCAGGGCACGAGATTCAGGGCATGAGATTCAGGGCATGAGTTTCAGGGCATGAGTTTCAGGGCAGGAGTTTCAGGGCATGTGATTCAAGGCATGAGTTTCAGTGCATGAGTTTCAGGGCAGGAGTTTCAGGATATGAGATTCATGGCATGAGTTTCAGTGCAGGTGTTTCAGGGCATGAGATTCAGGGCATGAGTTTCAGTGCATGAGTTTGAGGGCAGGAGTTTCAAGGCATGAGATTCAGGGCATGAGTTTCAGTGCATGAGTTTGAGGGCAGGAGTTTCTGGGCATGAGATTCAGGGCATGAGTTTCAGGGCATGAGATTCAGGGCAGGTATTTCAGGGCATGTAATTCAGGGCATGAGTTTCTGGGCAGATGATTCAGGGCAGGAGTTTCAGGGTATGTGATTTAGGGCATGAGTTTCAGGGCATGAGATTCAGGGCATGAGTTTCTGTGCAGTTAATTGAGGGCATGAGATTCAGTGCACGAGTTTTAGAGCATGAGATTCAGGGCTTCATTTTCAGGGCAGGAGATTCAGGGCAGGTGTTTCAGTGCAGGAGTTTCAGGGCATGAGATTCAGGGCATGAGATTCAGGGTATGAGTTTCAGGACAGGAGATTCAGGGCATGAGTTTCAGGGCATGAGTTTCAGGGCAGGAGTTTCAGGGCATGTGATTCAGGGCGTGAGTTTCAGGGCATGAGATTCAGGGCAGGTGTTTCAGTGCATGTAATTCAGTGAATGAGTTTCTGGGCAGATGATTCAGGGCATTAGTTTTAGGGCATGTGGTTCAGGGCATGAGATTCAGTGCATGAGTTTCAGGGCAGGAGTTTCAGGGTATGTGATTTAGGGCATGAGTTTCAGGGCATGAGATTCAGGGCTTGAGTTTCAGGGCATGAGGTTCAGGGCATGAGTTTCAGGGCATGAGATTCAGGGCATGAGTTTCAGTGCAGGAACTTGAGGGCATGAGATTCAGTGCACGAGTTTCAGAGCATGAGATTCAGGGCATGAGATTCAGGGCATGAGTTTCAGTGCAGGAATTTCAGGGCATGAGATTCAGGGCATGAGATTCAGGGCATGAGTTTCAGGATATGAGATTCATGGCATGAGTTTCAGTGCAGGAGATTCAGGGCATGAGATTCAGGGCATGATATTCAGGGCATGATTTTCAGTGCAGGAGATTCAGGGCAGGTGTTTCAGTGCAGGAGTTTCAGGGCACGAGATTCTGTGCATGAGATTCAGGGCATGAGTTTCAGGGCATGAGATTCATGGCATGAGTTTCAGTGCAGGTGTTTCAGGGCATGAGATTCAGGGCATGAGTTTCAGTGCATGAGTTTGAGGGCAGGAGTTTCAAGGCATGAGATTCAGGGCATGAGTTTCAGTGCATGAGTTTGAGGGCAGGAGTTTCAGGCCATGAGATTAAGGGCATGAGTTTCAGGGCATGAGATTCAGGGCAGGTGTTTCAGGGCATGTAATTCAGGGCATGAGTTTCTGGGCAGATGATTCAGGGCATGAGTTTTAGGGCATGTGATTCAGGGCATGAGTTTCAGTGCATGAGTTTCAAGGCAGGAGTTTCAGGGTATGTGATGTAGGGCATGATTTTCAGGGCATGAGATTCAGGGCTTGAGATTCAGGGCATGAGTTTCAGAGCATGAGATTCAGGGCATGAGATTCAGGGCATGATTTTCAGGGCAGGAGATTCAGGGCAGGTGTTTCAGTGCAGGAGTTTCAGGGCATGAGATTCAGGGCATGAGATTCAGGGCTTCATTTTCAGGGCAGGAGATTCAGGGCAGGTGTTTCAGTGCAGGAGTTTCAGGGCACGAGATTCAGGGCATGAGATTCAGGGCATGAGTTTCAGGGCATGAGTTTCAGGGCAGGAGTTTCAGGGCATGTGATTCAAGGCATGAGTTTCAGTGCATGAGTTTCAGGGCAGGAGTTTCAGGATATGAGATTCATGGCATGAGTTTCAGTGCAGGTGTTTCAGGGCATGAGATTCAGGGCATGAGTTTCAGTGCATGAGTTTGAGGGCAGGAGTTTCAGGGCATGAGATTCAGGGCATGAGTTTCAGTGCATGAGTTTGAGGGCAGGAGTTTCTGGGCGTGAGATTCAGGGCATGAGTTTCAGGGCATGAGATTCAGGGCAGGTATTTCAGGGCATGTAATTCAGGGCATGAGTTTCTGGGCTGATGATTCAGGGCAGGAGTTTCAGGGTATGTGATTTAGGGCATGAGTTTCAGGGCATGAGATTCAGGGCTTGAGTTTCAGAGCATGAGGTTCAGGGCATGAGTTTCAGGGCATGAGATTCAGGGCTTGAGTTTCAGTGCAGAAACTTGAGGGCATGAGATTCAGTGCACGAGTTTCAGAGCATGAGATTCAGGGCATGAGATTCAGGTCATGATTTTCAAGGCAGGATATTCAGGGCACGTGTTTCAGTGCAGGAGTTTCAGGACATGAGATTCAGGGCATGAGTTTCAGTGCAGTAACTTGAGGTCATGAGATTCAGTGCACGAGTTTCAGAGCGTGAAATTCAGGGCATGAGATTCAGGGCATGAGTTTCAGGGCAGGAGATTCAGGGCAGGTGTTTCAGTGCAGGAGTTTCAGGGCATGAGATTCAGGACATGAGATTCAGGGCATGAGTTTTAGGACAGGAGATTCAGGGCATGAGTTTCAGGGCATGAGTTTCAGGGCAGGAGTTTCAGGGCATGTAATTGAGGGCGTGAGTTTCAGGATATGAGATTCATGGCATGAGTTTCAGTGCAGGAGTTTCAGGGCATGAGATTCAGGGCATGAGATTCAGGGCAGGTATTTCAAGGCATGTAATTCAGGGCATGAGTTTCTGGGCAGATGATTCAGGGCATGAGTTTTAGGGCATGTGATTCAGGGCATGAGTTTCAGTGCATGAGTTTCAGGGCAGGAGTTTCAGGGTATGTGATTTAGGGCATGAGTTTCAGGGCATGAGATTCAGGGCTTGAGTTTCAGGGAATGAGGTTCAGGGCATGAGTTTCAGGGCATGAGATTCAGGGCATGAGTTTCAGTGCAGGAACTTGAGGGCATGAGATTCAGTGCACGAGTTTCAGAGCATGAGATTCAGGGCATGAGATTCAGGGCTTCATTTTCAGGGCAGGAGATTCAGGGCAGGTGTTTCAGTGCAGGAGTTTCAGGGCACGAGATTCAGTGCATGAGATTCAGGGCATGAGTTTCAGGGCATGAGTTTCAGGGCATGAGTTTCAGGGCAGGAGTTTCAGGGCAGGAGTTTCAGGGCATGTGATTCAAGGCGTGAGTTTCAGGATATGAGATTCATGGCATGAGTTTCAGTGCAGGTGTTTCAGGGCATGAGATTCAGGGCATGAGTTTCAGTGCATGAGTTTGAGGGCAGGAGTTTCAAGGCATGAGATTCAGGGCATGAGTTTCAGTGCATGAGTTTGAGGGCAGGAGTTTCAGGCCATGAGATTAAGGGCATGAGTTTCAGGGCATGAGATTCAGGGCAGGTGTTTCAGGGCATGTAATTCAGGGCATGAGTTTCTGGGCAGATGATTCAGGGCATGAGTTTTAGGGCATGTGATTCAGGGCATGAGTTTCAGTGCATGAGTTTCAGGGCAGGAGTTTCAGGGTATGTGATGTAGGGCATGATTTTCAGGGCATGAGATTCAGGGCTTGAGATTCAGGGCATGAGTTTCAGAGCATGAGATTCAGGGCATGAGATTCAGGGCATGATTTTCAGGGCAGGAGATTCAGGGCAGGTGTTTCAGTGCAGGAGTTTCAGGGCATGAGATTCAGGGCATGAGATTCAGGGCTTCATTTTCAGGGCAGGAGATTCAGGGCAGGTGTTTCAGTGCAGGAGTTTCAGGGCACGAGATTCAGGGCATGAGATTCAGGGCATGAGTTTCAGGGCATGAGTTTCAGGGCAGGAGTTTCAGGGCATGTGATTCAAGGCATGAGTTTCAGTGCATGAGTTTCAGGGCAGGAGTTTCAGGATATGAGATTCATGGCATGAGTTTCAGTGCAGGTGTTTCAGGGCATGAGATTCAGGGCATGAGTTTCAGTGCATGAGTTTGAGGGCAGGAGTTTCAAGGCATGAGATTCAGGGCATGAGTTTCAGTGCATGAGTTTGAGGGCAGGAATTTCTGGGCAAGAGATTCAGGGCATGAGTTTCAGGGCATGAGATTCAGGGCAGGTATTTCAGGGCATGTAATTCAGGGCATGAGTTTCTGGGCTGATGATTCAGGGCAGGAGTTTCAGGGTATGTGATTTAGGGCATGAGTTTCAGGGCATGAGATTCAGGGCTTGAGTTTCAGAGCATGAGGTTCAGGGCATGAGTTTCAGGGCATGAGATTCAGGGCTTGAGTTTCAGTGCAGGAACTTGAGGGCATGAGATTCAGTGCACGAGTTTCAGAGCATGAGATTCAGGGCATGAGATTCAGGTAATGATTTTCAAGGCAGGTTTTTCAGGGCAGGTGTTTCAGTGCAGGAGTTTCAGGACATGAGATTCAGGGCATGAGTTTCAGTGCAGTAACTTGAGGTCATGAGATTCAGGGCATGAGTTTCAGGGCAGGAGATTCAGGGCAGGTGTTTCAGTGCAGGAGTTTCAGGGCATGAGATTCAGGACATGAGATTCAGGGCATGAGTTTTAGGACAGAAGATTCAGGGCATGAGATTCAGGGCATGAGTTTCAGGGCAGGAGTTTCAGGGCATGTAATTCAGGGCGTGAGTTTCAGGATATGAGATTCATGGCATGAGTTTCAGTGCAGGAGTTTCAGGGCATGAGATTCAGGGCATGAGTTTCAGGGCATGAGATTCAGGGCAGGTATTTCAAGGCATGTAATTCAGGGCATGAGTTTCTGGGCAGATGATTCAGGGCATGAGTTTTAGGGCATGTGATTCAGGGCATGAGTTTCAGTGCATGAGTTTCAGGGCAGGAGTTTCAGGGTATGTGATTTAGGGCATGAGTTTCAGGGCATGAGATTCAGGGCTTGAGTTTCAGGGAATGAGGTTCAGGGCATGAGTTTCAGGGCATGAGATTCAGGGCATGAGTTTCAGTGCAGGAACTTGAGGGCATGAGATTCAGTGCACGAGTTTCAGAGCATGAGATTCAGGGCATGAGATTCAGGGCATGATTTTTAAGGCAGGAGATTCAGGGCTGGTGTTTCAGTGCAGGAGTTTCAGGGCATGAGATTCAGGGCATGAGATTCAGGGCATGAGTTTCAGGGCATGAGATTCAGGGCAGGTATTTCAGGGCATGTAATTCAGGGCATGAGTTTCTGGGCATGAGTTTCAGGGCAGGAGTTTCAGGGCATGTGATTCAAGGCGTGAGTTTCAGGATATGAGATTCATGGCATGAGTTTCAGTGCAGCTGTTTCAGGGCATGAGATTCAGGTCATGAGTTTCAGTGCATGAGTTTGAGGGCAGGAGTTTCAAGGCATGAGATTCAGGGCATGAGTTTCAGTGCATGAGTTTGAGGGCAGGAGTTTCAGGCCATGAGATTAAGGGCATGAATTTCAGGGCATGAGATTCAGGGCAGGTGTTTCAGGGCATGTAATTCAGGGCATGAGTTTCTGGGCAGATGATTCAGGGCATGAGTTTTAGGGCATGTGATTCAGGGCATGAGTTTCAGTGCATGAGTTTCAGGGCAGGAGTTTCAGGGTATGTGATGTAGGGCATGATTTTCAGGGCATGAGATTCAGGGCTTGAGATTCAGGGCATGAGTTTCAGAGCATGAGATTCAGGGCATGAGATTCAGGGCATGATTTTCAGGGCAGGATATTCAGGGCAGGTGTTTCAGTGCAGGAGTTTCAGGGCATGAGATTCAGGGCATGAGATTCAGGGCATGAGTTTCAGGACGGGAGATTCAGGGCATGAGTTTCAGGGCATGAGATTCAGGGCATGAGATTCAGGGCTTCATTTTCAGGGCAGGAGATTCAGGGCAGGTGTTTCAGTGCAGGAGTTTCAGGGCACGAGATTCAGGGCATGAGATTCAGGGCATGAGTTTCAGGGCATGAGTTTCAGGGCAGGAGTTTCAGGGCATGTGATTCAAGGCATGAGTTTCAGTGCATGAGTTTCAGGGCAGGAGTTTCAGGATATGAGATTCATGGCATGAGTTTCAGTGCAGGTGTTTCAGGGCATGAGATTCAGGGCATGAGTTTCAGTGCATGAGTTTGAGGGCAGGAGTTTCAAGGCATGAGATTCAGGGCATGAGTTTCAGTGCATGAGTTTGAGGGCAGGAGTTTCTGGGCATGAGATTCAGGGCATGAGTTTCAGGGCATGAGATTCAGGGCAGGTATTTCAGGGCATGTAATTCAGGGCATGAGTTTCTGGGGAGATGATTCAGGGCAGGAGTTTCAGGGTATGTGATTTAGGGCATGAGTTTCAGGGCATGAGATTCAGGGCTTGAGTTTCAGAGCATGAGGTTCAGGGCATGAGATTCAGGGCATGAGTTTCAGGGCATGAGATTCAGGGCAGGTATTTCAGGGCATGTAATTCAGGGCATGAGTTTCTGGGAATATGATTCAGGGCAGGAGTTTCAGGGTATGTGATTTAGGGCATGAGTTTCAGGGCATGAGATTCAGGGCTTGAGTTTCAGAGCATGAGGTTCAGGGCATGAGTTTCAGGGCATGAGATTCAGGGCTTGAGTTTCAGTGCAGGAACTTGAGGGCATGAGATTCAGTGCACGAGTTTCAGAGTATGAGATTCAGGGCATGAGATTCAGGTCATGATTTTCAAGCAGGATATTCAGGGCAGGTGTTTCAGTGCAGGAGTTTCAGGACATGAGATTCAGGGCATGAGTTTCAGTGCAGTAACTTGAGGTCATGAGATTCAGTGCACGAGTTTCAGAGCGTGAAATTCAGGGCATGAGATTCAGGGCATGAGTTTCAGGGCAGGAGATTCAGGGCAGGTGTTTCAGTGCAGGAGTTTCAGGGCATGAGATTCAGGACATGAGATTCAGGGCATGAGTTTTAGGACAGGAGATTCGGGCATGAGTTTCATGGCATGAGATTCAGGGCATGAGTTTCAGTGCAGTTAATTGAGGGCATGAGATTCAGTGCACGAGTTTTAGAGCATGAGATTCAGGGCTTCATTTTCAGGGCAGGAGATTCAGGGCAGGTGTTTCAGTGCAGGAGTTTCAGGGCATGAGATTCAGGGCATGAGATTCAGGGTATGAGTTTCAGGACAGGAGATTCAGGGCATGAGTTTCAGGGCATGAGTTTCAGGGCAGGAGTTTCAGGGCATGTGATTCAGGGCGTGAGTTTCAGGGCATGAGATTCAGGGCAGGTGTTTCAGTGCATGTAATTCAGGGAATGAGTTTCTGGGCAGATGATTCAGGGCATTAGTTTTAGGGCATGTGGTTCAGGGCATGAGATTCAGTGCATGAGTTTCAGGGCAGGAGTTTCAGGGTATGTGATTTAGGGCATGAGTTTCAGGGCATGAGATTCAGGGCTTGAGTTTCAGGGCATGAGGTTCAGGGCATGAGTTTCAGGGCATGAGATTCAGGGCATGAGTTTCAGTGCAGGAACTTGAGGGCATGAGATTCAGTGCACGAGTTTCAGAGCATGAGATTCAGGGCATGAGATTCAGGGCATGAGTTTCAGTGCAGGAATTTCAGGGCATGAGATTCAGGGCATGAGATTCAGGGCATGAGTTTTAGGAAAGGAGATTCAGGGAATGAGTTTCAGGGCATGCGTTTCAAGGCAGGACTTTCAGGGTATGAAATTCAGGGCGTGAGTTTCAGGATATGAGATTCATGGCATGAGTTTCAGTGCAGGAGTTTCAGGGCATGAGATTCAGGGCAGGAGTTTCAGGGCATGAGATTCAGGACAGAAGTTTCAAGGCATGAAATTCAGGGCTTGAGTTTCACTGCATGAGTTTGAGGGCAGGAGTTTCAGGGCATGAGATTCAGGGCATGAGTTTCAGGGCATGAGATTCAGGGCAGGAATTTCAGGGCATGTAATTCAGGGCATGAGTTTCTGGGCAGATGATTCAGGGCAGGAGTTTTAGGGCATGTGATTCAGGGCATGAGTTTCAGTGCATGAGTTTCAGGGCAGGAGATTCAGGGCTTGAGTTTCAGGGCATGATTTTCAGGGCAGGAGATTCAGGGCAGGTGTTTCAGTGCAGGAGTTTCTGGGCATGAGATTCAGGGCATGAGATTCAGGGCATGAGTTTCAGGATATGAGATTCATGGCATGAGTTTCAGTGCAGGAGATTCAGGGCATGAGATTCAAGGCATGAGATTCAGGGCATGAGTTTCAGGACAGGAGATTCAGGGCATGAGTTTCAGGGCATGAGTTTCAGGGCATGAGATTCAGGGCATGAGATTCAGGGCTTCATTTTCAGGGCAGGAGATTCAGGGCAGGTGTTTCAGTGCAGGAGTTTCAGGGCACGAGATTCAGTGCATGAGATTAAGGGCATGAGTTTCAGGGCATGAGTTTCAGGGCATGAGTTTCAGGGCAGGAGTTTCAGGGCATGTGATTCAAGGCGTGAGTTTCAGGATATGAGATTCATGGCATGAGTTTCAGTGCAGGTGTTTCAGGGCATGAGATTCAGGGCATGAGTTTCAGTGCATGAGTTTGAGGGCAGGAGTTTCAAGGCATGAGATTCAGGGCATGAGTTTCAGTGCATGAGTTTGAGGGCAGGAGTTTCAGGCCATGAGATTAAGGGCATGAGTTTCAGGGCATGAGATTCAGGGCAGGTGTTTCAGGGCATGTAATTCAGGGCATGAGTTTCTGGGCAGATGATTCAGGGCATGAGTTTTAGGGCATGTGATTCAGGGCATGAGTTTCAGTGCATGAGTTTCAGGGTAGGAGTTTCAGGGTATGTGATGTAGGGCATGATTTTCAGGGCATGAGATTCAGGGCTTGAGATTCAGGGCATGAGTTTCAGAGCATGAGATTCAGGGCATGAGATTCAGGGCATGATTTTCAGGGCAGGAGATTCAGGGCAGGTGTTTCAGTGCAGGAGTTTCAGGGCATGAGATTCAGGGCATGAGATTCAGGGCTTCATTTTCAGGGCAGGAGATTCAGGGCAGGTGTTTCAGTGCAGGAGTTTCAGGGCACGAGATTCAGGGCATGAGATTCTGGGCATGAGTTTCAGGGCATGAGTTTCAGGGCAGGAGTTTCAGGGCATGTGATTCAAGGCATGAGTTTCAGTGCATGAGTTTCAGGGCAGGAGTTTCAGGATATGAGATTCATGGCATGGAGTTTCAGTGCAGGTGTTTCAGGGCATGAGATTCAGGGCATGAGTTTCAGTGCATGAGTTTGAGGGCAGGAGTTTCAAGGCATGAGATTCAGGGCATGAGTTTCAGTGCATGAGTTTGAGGGCAGGAGTTTCTGGGCATGAGATTCAGGGCATGAGTTTCAGGGCATGAGATTCAGGGCAGGTATTTCAGGGCATGTAATTCAGGGCATGAGTTTCTGGGCTGATGATTCAGGGCAGGAGTTTCAGGGTATGTGATTTAGGGCATGAGTTTCAGGGCATGAGATTCAGGGCTTGAGTTTCAGAGCATGAGGTTCAGGGCATGAGTTTCAGGGCATGAGATTCAGGGCTTGAGTTTCAGTGCAGGAACTTGAGGGCATGAGATTCAGTGCACGAGTTTCAGAGCATGAGATTCAGGGCATGAGATTCAGGTCATGATTTTCAAGGCAGGATATTCAGGGCAGGTGTTTCAGTGCAGGAGTTTCAGGACATGAGATTCAGGGCATGAGTTTCAGTGCAGTAACTTGAGGTCATGAGATTCAGTGCACGAGTTTCAGAGCGTGAAATTCAGGGCATGAGTTTCAGGGCAGGAGATTCAGGGCAGGTGTTTCAGTGCAGGAGTTTCAGGGCATGAGATTCAGGACATGAGATTCAGGGCATGAGTTTTAGGACAGGAGATTCAGGGCATGAGTTTCAGGGCATGAGTTTCAGGGCAGGAGTTTCAGGGCATGTAATTCAGGGCGTGAGTTTCAGGATATGAGATTCATGGCATGAGTTTCAGTGCAGGAGTTTTAGGGCATGAGATTCAGGGCATGAGTTTCAGGGCATGAGATTCAGGGCAGGTATTTCAAGGCATGTAATTCAGGGCATGAGTTTCTGGGCATGAGTTTCAGGGCAGGAGTTTCAGGGTATGTGATTTAGGGCATGAGTTTCAGGGCATGAGATTCAGGGCTTGAGTTTCAGGGAATGAGGTTCAGGGCATGAGTTTCAGGGCATGAGATTCAGGGCATGAGTTTCAGTGCAGGAACTTGAGGGCATGAGATTCAGTGCACGAGTTTCAGAGCATGAGATTCAGGGCATGAGATTCAGGGCTTCATTTTCAGGGCAGGAGATTGAGGGCAGGTGTTTCAGTGCAGGAGTTTCAGGGCACGAGATTCAGTGCATGAGATTCTGGGCATGAGTTTCAGGGCATGAGTTTCAGGGCATGAGTTTCAGGGCAGGAGTTTCAGGGCATGTGATTCAAGGCGTGAGTTTCAGGATATGAGATTCATGGCATGAGTTTCAGTGCAGGTGTTTCAGGGCATGAGATTCAGGGCATGAGTTTCAGTGCATGAGTTTGAGGGCAGGAGTTTCAAGGCATGAGATTCAGGGCATGAGTTTCAGTGCATGAGTTTGAGGGCAGGAGTTTCAGGCCATGAGATTAAGGGCATGAGTTTCAGGGCATGAGATTCAGGGCAGGTGTTTCAGGGCATGTAATTCAGGGCATGAGTTTCTGGGCAGATGATTCAGGGCATGAGTTTTAGGGCATGTGATTCAGGGCATGAGTTTCAGTGCATGAGTTTCAGGGCAGGAGTTTCAGGGTATGTGATGTAGGGCATGATTTTCAGGGCATGAGATTCAGGGCTTGAGATTCAGGGCATGAGTTTCAGAGCATGAGATTCAGGGCATGAGATTCAGGGCATGATTTTCAGGGCAGGAGATTCAGGGCAGGTGTTTCAGTGCAGGAGTTTCAGGGCATGAGATTCAGGGCATGAGATTCAGGGCTTCATTTTCAGGGCAGGAGATTCAGGGCAGGTGTTTCAGTGCAGGAGTTTCAGGGCACGAGATTCAGGGCATGAGATTCAGGTCATGAGTTTCAGGGCATGAGTTTCAGGGCAGGAGTTTCAGGGCATGTGATTCAAGGCATGAGTTTCAGTGCATGAGTTTCAGGGCAGGAGTTTCAGGATATGAGATTCATGGCATGAGTTTCAGTGCAGGTGTTTCAGGGCATGAGATTCAGGGCATGAGTTTCAGTGCATGAGTTTGAGGGCAGGAGTTTCAAGGCATGAGATTCAGGGCATGAGTTTCAGTGCATGAGTTTGAGGGCAGGAGTTTCTGGGCAAGAGATTCAGGGCATGAGTTTCAGGGCATGAGATTCAGGGCAGGTATTTCAGGGCATGTAATTCAGGGCATGAGTTTCTGGGCTGATGATTCAGGGCAGGAGTTTCAGGGTATGTGATTTAGGGCATGAGTTTCAGGGCATGAGATTCAGGGCTTGAGTTTCAGAGCATGAGGTTCAGGGCATGAGTTTCAGGGCATGAGATTCAGGGCTTGAGTTTCAGTGCAGGAACTTGAGGGCATGAGATTCAGTGCACGAGTTTCAGAGCATGAGATTCAGGGCATGAGATTCAGGTCATGATTTTCAAGGCAGGATATTCAGGGCAGGTGTTTCAGTGCAGGAGTTTCAGGACATGAGATTCAGGGCATGAGTTTCAGTGCAGTAACTTGAGGTCATGAGATTCAGTGCACGAGTTTCAGAGCGTGAAATTCAGGGCATGAGATTCAGGGCATGAGTTTCAGGGCAGGAGATTCAGGGCAGGTGTTTCAGTGCAGGAGTTTCAGGGCATGAGATTCAGGACATGAGATTCAGGGCATGAGTTTTAGGACAGAAGATTCAGGGCATGAGATTCAGGGCATGAGTTTCAGGGCAGGAGTTTCAGGGCATGTAATTCAGGGCGTGAGTTTCAGGATATGAGATTCATGGCATGAGTTTCAGTGCAGGAGTTTCAGGGCATGAGATTCAGGGCATGAGTTTCAGGGCATGAGATTCAGGGCAGGTATTTCAAGGCAAGTAATTCAGGGCATGAGTTTCTGGGCAGATGATTCAGGGCATGAGTTTTAGGGCATGTGATTCAGGGCATGAGTTTCAGTGCATGAGTTTCAGGGCAGGAGTTTCAGGGTATGTGATTTAGGGCATGAGTTTCAGGGCATGAGATTCAGGGCTTGAGTTTCAGGGAATGAGGTTCAGGGCATGAGTTTCAGGGCATGAGATTCAGGGCATGAGTTTCAGTGCAGGAACTTGAGGGCATGAGATTCAGTGCACGAGTTTCAGAGCATGAGATTCAGGGCATGAGATTCAGGGCATGATTTTTAAGGCAGGAGATTCAGGGCTGGTGTTTTAGTGCAGGAGTTTCAGGGCATGAGATTCAGGGCATGAGATTCAGGGCATGAGTTTCAGGGCATGAGATTCAGGGCAGGTATTTCAGGGCATGTAATTCAGGGCATGAGTTTCTGGGCATGAGTTTCAGGGCAGGAGTTTCAGGGCATGTGATTCAAGGCGTGAGTTTCAGGATATGAGATTCATGGCATGAGTTTCAGTGCAGGTGTTTCAGGGCATGAGATTCAGGTCATGAGTTTCAGTGCATGAGTTTGAGGGCAGGAGTTTCAAGGCATGAGATTCAGGGCATGAGTTTCAGTGCATGAGTTTGAGGGCAGGAGTTTCAGGCCATGAGATTCAGGGCTTGAGATTCAGGGCATGAGTTTCAGAGCATGAGATTCAGGGCATGAGATTCAGGGCATGATTTTCAGGGCAGGATATTCAGGGCAGGTGTTTCAGTGCAGGAGTTTCAGGGCATGAGATTCAGGGCATGAGATTCAGGGCATGAGTTTCAGGACGGGAGATTCAGGGCATGAGTTTCAGGGCATGAGATTCAGGGCATGAGATTCAGGGCTTCATTTTCAGGGCAGGAGATTCAGGGCAGGTGTTTCAGTGCAGGAGTTTCAGGGCACGAGATTCAGGGCATGAGATTCAGGGCATGAGTTTCAGGGCATGAGTTTCAGGGCAGGGGTTTCAGGGCATGTGATTCAAGGCATGAGTTTCAGTGCATGAGTTTCAGGGCAGGAGTTTCAGGATATGAGATTCATGGCATGAGTTTCAGTGCAGGTGTTTCAGGGCATGAGATTCAGGGCATGAGTTTCAGTGCATGAGTTTGAGGGCAGGAGTTTCAAGGCATGAGATTCAGGGCATGAGTTTCAGTGCATGAGTTTGAGGGCAGGAGTTTCTGGGCATGAGATTCAGGGCATGAGTTTCAGGGCATGAGATTCAGGGCAGGTATTTCAGGGCATGTAATTCAGGGCATGAGTTTCTGGGCAGATGATTCAGGGCAGGAGTTTCAGGGTATGTGATTTAGGGCATGAGTTTCAGGGCATGAGATTCAGGGCTTGAGTTTCAGAGCATGAGGTTCAGGGCATGAGATTCAGGGCATGAGTTTCAGGGCATGAGATTCAGGGCAGGTATTTCAGGGCATGTAATTCAGGGCATGAGTTTCTGGGCAGATGATTCAGGGCAGGAGTTTCAGGGTATGTGATTTAGGGCATGAGCTTCAGGGCATGAGATTCAGGGCTTGAGTTTCAGAGCATGAGGTTCAGGGCATGAGTTTCAGGGCATGAGATTCAGGGCTTGAGTTTCAGTGCAGGAACTTGAGGGCATGAGATTCAGTGCACGAGTTTCAGAGCATGAGATTCAGGGCATGAGATTCAGGTCATGATTTTCAAGCAGGATATTCAGGGCAGGTGTTTCAGTGCAGGAGTTTCAGGACATGAGATTCAGGGCATGAGTTTCAGTGCAGTAACTTGAGGTCATGAGATTCAGTGCACGAGTTTCAGAGCGTGAAATTCAGGGCATGAGATTCAGGGCATGAGTTTCAGGGCAGGAGATTCAGGGCAGGTGTTTCAGTGCAGGAGTTTCAGGGCATGAGATTCAGGACATGAGATTCAGGGCATGAGTTTCATGGCATGAGATTCAGGGCATGAGTTTCAGTGCAGTTAATTGAGGGCATGAGATTCAGTGCACGAGTTTTAGAGCATGAGATTCAGGGCTTCATTTTCAGGGCAGGAGATTCAGGGCAGGTGTTTCAGTGCAGGAGTTTCAGGGCATGAGATTCAGGGCATGAGATTCAGGGTATGAGTTTCAGGACAGGAGATTCAGGGCATGAGTTTCAGGGCATGAGTTTCAGGGCAGGAGTTTCAGGGCATGTGATTCAGGGCGTGAGTTTCAGGGCATGAGATTCAGGGCAGGTGTTTCAGTGCATGTAATTCAGGGAATGAGTTTCTGGGCAGATGATTCAGGGCATTAGTTTTAGGGCATGTGGTTCAGGGCATGAGATTCAGTGCATGAGTTTCAGGGCAGGAGTTTCAGGGTATGTGATTTAGGGCATGAGTTTCAGGGCATGAGATTCAGGGCTTGAGTTTCAGGGCATGAGGTTCAGGGCATGAGTTTCAGGGCATGAGATTCAGGGAATGAGTTTCAGTGCAGGAACTTGAGGGCATGAGATTCAGTGCACGAGTTTCAGAGCATGAGATTCAGGGCATGAGATTCAGGGCATGAGTTTCAGTGCAGGAATTTCAGGGCATGAGATTCAGGGCATGAGATTCAGGGCATGAGTTTTAGGAAAGGAGATTCAGGGAATGAGTTTCAGGGCATGCGTTTCAAGGCAGGACTTTCAGGGTATGTAATTCAGGGCGTGAGTTTCAGGATATGAGATTCATGGCATGAGTTTCAGTGCAGGAGTTTCAGGGCATGAGATTCAGGGCATGAGTTTCAGGGCATGAGATTCAGGACAGGAGTTTCAAGGCATGAAATTCAGGGCTTGAGTTTCACTGCATGAGTTTGAGGGCAGGAGTTTCAGGGCATGAGATTCAGGGCATGAGTTTCAGGGCATGAGATTCAGGGCAGGAATTTCAGGGCATGTAATTCAGGGCATGAGTTTCTGGGCAGATGATTCAGGGCAGGAGTTTTAGGGCATGTGATTCAGGGCATGAGTTTCAGTGCATGAGTTTCAGGGCAGGAGATTCAGGGCTTGAGTTTCAGGGCATGATTTTCAGGGCAGGAGATTCAGGGCAGGTGTTTCAGTGCAGGAGTTTCTGGGCATGAGATTCAGGGCATGAGATTCAGGGCATGAGTTTCAGGATATGAGATTCATGGCATGAGTTTCAGTGCAGGAGATTCAGGGCATGAGATTCAGGGCATGATATTCAGGGCATGATTTTCAGTGCAGGAGATTCAGGGCAGGTGTTTCAGTGCAGGAGTTTCAGGGCATGAGATTCAAGGCATGAGATTCAGGGCATGAGTTTCAGGACAGGAGATTCAGGGCATGAGTTTCAGGGCATGAGTTTCAGGGCATGAGATTCAGGGCATGAGATTCAGGGCTTCATTTTCAGGGCAGGAGATTCAGGGCAGGTGTTTCAGTGCAGGAGTTTCAGGGCACGAGATTCAGTGCATGAGATTAAGGGCATGAGTTTCAGGGCATGAGTTTCAGGGCATGAGTTTCAGGGCAGGAGTTTCAGGGCATGTGATTCAAGGCGTGAGTTTCAGGATATGAGATTCATGGCATGAGTTTCAGTGCAGGTGTTTCAGGGCATGAGATTCAGGGCATGAGTTTCAGTGCATGAGTTTGAGGGCAGGAGTTTCAAGGCATGAGATTCAGGGCATGAGTTTCAGTGCATGAGTTTGAGGGCAGGAGTTTCAGGCCATGAGATTAAGGGCATGAGTTTCAGGGCATGAGATTCAGGGCAGGTGTTTCAGGGCATGTAATTCAGGGCATGAGTTTCTGGGCAGATGATTCAGGGCATGAGTTTCAGTGCATGAGTTTCAGGGTAGGAGTTTCAGGGTATGTGATGTAGGGCATGATTTTCAGGGCATGAGATTCAGGGCTTGAGATTCAGGGCATGAGTTTCAGAGCATGAGATTCAGGGCATGAGATTCAGGGCATGATTTTCAGGGCAGGAGATTCAGGGCAGGTGTTTCAGTGCAGGAGTTTCAGGGCATGAGATTCAGGGCATGAGATTCAGGGCTTCATTTTCAGGGCAGGAGATTCAGGGCAGGTGTTTCAGTGCAGGAGTTTCAGGGCACGAGATTCAGGGCATGAGATTCAGGGCATGAGTTTCAGGGCATGAGTTTCAGGGCAGGAGTTTCAGGGCATGTGATTCAAGGCATGAGTTTCAGTGCATGAGTTTCAGGGCAGGAGTTTCAGGATATGAGATTCATGGCATGAGTTTCAGTGCAGGTGTTTCAGGGCATGAGATTCAGGGCATGAGTTTCAGTGCATGAGTTTGAGGGCAGGAGTTTCAAGGCATGAGATTCAGGGCATGAGTTTCAGTGCATGAGTTTGAGGGCAGGAGTTTCAAGGCATGAGATTCAGGGCATGAGTTTCAGTGCATGAGTTTGAGGGCAGGAGTTTCTGGGCATGAGATTCAGGGCATGAGTTTCAGGGCATGAGATTCAGGGCAGGTATTTCAGGGCATGTAATTCAGGGCATGAGTTTCTGGGCTGATGATTCAGGGCAGGAGTTTCAGGGTATGTGATTTAGGGCATGAGTTTCAGGGCATGAGATTCAGGGCTTGAGTTTCAGAGCATGAGGTTCAGGGCATGAGTTTCAGGGCATGAGATTCAGGGCTTGAGTTTCAGTGCAGGAACTTGAGGGCATGAGATTCAGTGCACGAGTTTCAGAGCATGAGATTCAGGGCATGAGATTCAGGTCATGATTTTCAAGGCAGGATATTCAGGGCAGGTGTTTCAGTGCAGGAGTTTCAGGACATGAGATTCAGGGCATGAGTTTCAGTGCAGTAACTTGAGGTCATGAGATTCAGTGCACGAGTTTCAGAGCGTGAAATTCAGGGCATGAGATTCAGGACATGAGTTTCAGGGCAGGAGATTCAGGGCAGGTGTTTCAGTGCAGGAGTTTCAGGGCATGAGATTCAGGACATGAGATTCAGGGCATGAATTTTAGGACAGGAGATTCAGGGCATGAGTTTCAGGGCATGAGTTTCAGGGCAGGAGTTTCAGGGCATGTAATTCAGGGCGTGAGTTTCAGGATATGAGATTCATGGCATGAGTTTCAGTGCAGGAGTTTCAGGGCATGAGATTCAGGGCATGAGTTTCAGGGCATGAGATTCAGGGCAGGTATTTCAAGGCATGTAATTAAGGGCATGAGTTTCGGGGCATGAGTTTCAGGGCAGGAGTTTCAGGGTATGTGATTTAGGGCATGAGTTTCAGGGCATGAGATTCAGGGCTTGAGTTTCAGGGAATGAGGTTCAGGGCATGAGTTTCAGGGCATGAGATTCAGGGCATGAGTTTCAGTGCAGGAACTTGAGGGCATGAGATTCAGTGCACGAGTTTCAGAGCATGAGATTCAGGGCATGAGATTCAGGGCTTCATTTTCAGGGCAGGAGATTCAGGGCAGGTGTTTCAGTGCAGGAGTTTCAGGGCACGAGATTCAGTGCATGAGATTCTGGGCATGAGTTTCAGGGCATGAGTTTCAGGGCATGAGTTTCAGGGCAGGAGTTTCAGGGCATGTGATTCAAGGCGTGAGTTTCAGGATATGAGATTCATGGCATGAGTTTCAGTGCAGGTGTTTCAGGGCATGAGATTCAGGGCATGAGTTTCAGTGCATGAGTTTGAGGGCAGGAGTTTCAAGGCATGAGATTCAGGGCATGAGTTTCAGTGCATGAGTTTGAGGGCAGGAGTTTCAGGCCATGAGATTAAGGGCATGAGTTTCAGGGCATGAGATTCAGGGCAGGTGTTTCAGGGCATGTAATTCAGGGCATGAGTTTCTGGGCAGATGATTCAGGGCATGAGTTTTAGGGCATGTGATTCAGGGCATGAGTTTCAGTGCATGAGTTTCAGGGCAGGAGTTTCAGGGTATGTGATGTAGGGCATGATTTTCAGGGCATGAGATTCAGGGCTTGAGATTCAGGGCATGAGTTTCAGAGCATGAGATTCAGGGCATGAGATTCAGGGCATGATTTTCAGGGCAGGAGATTCAGGGCAGGTGTTTCAGTGCAGGAGTTTCAGGGCATGAGATTCAGGGCATGAGATTCAGGGCTTCATTTTCAGGGCAGGAGATTCAGGGCAGGTGTTTCAGTGCAGGAGTTTCAGGGCACGAGATTCAGGGCATGAGATTCAGGTCATGAGTTTCAGGGCATGAGTTTCAGGGCAGGAGTTTCAGGGCATGTGATTCAAGGCATGAGTTTCAGTGCATGAGTTTCAGGGCAGGAGTTTCAGGATATGAGATTCATGGCATGAGTTTCAGTGCAGGTGTTTCAGGGCATGAGATTCAGGGCATGAGTTTCAGTGCATGAGTTTGAGGGCAGGAGTTTCAAGGCATGAGATTGAGGGCATGAGTTTCAGTGCATGAGTTTGAGGGCAGGAGTTTCTGGGCAAGAGATTCAGGGCATGAGTTTCAGGGCATGAGATTCAGGGCAGGTATTTCAGGGCATGTAATTCAGGGCATGAGTTTCTGGGCTGATGATTCAGGGCAGGAGTTTCAGGGTATGTGATTTAGGGCATGAGTTTCAGGGCATGAGATTCAGGGCTTGAGTTTCAGAGCATGAGGTTCAGGGCATGAGTTTCAGGGCATGAGATTCAGGGCTTGAGTTTCAGTGCAGGAACTTGAGGGCATGAGATTCAGTGCACGAGTTTCAGAGCATGAGATTCAGGGCATGAGATTCAGGTCATGATTTTCAAGGCAGGATATTCAGGGCAGGTGTTTCAGTGCAGGAGTTTCAGGACATGAGATTCAGGGCATGAGTTTCAGTGCAGTAACTTGAGGTCATGAGATTCAGTGCACGAGTTTCAGAGCGTGAAATTCAGGGCATGAGATTCAGGGCATGAGTTTCAGGGCAGGAGATTCAGGGCAGGTGTTTCAGTGCAGGAGTTTCAGGGCATGAGATTCAGGACATGAGATTCAGGGCATGAGTTTTAGGACAGAAGATTCAGGGCATGAGATTCAGGGCATGAGTTTCAGGGCAGGAGTTTCAGGGCATGTAATTCAGGGCGTGAGTTTCAGGATATGAGATTCATGGCATGAGTTTCAGTGCAGGAGTTTCAGGGCATGAGATTCAGGGCATGAGTTTCAGGGCATGAGATTCAGGGCAGGTATTTCAAGGCAAGTAATTCAGGGCATGAGTTTCTGGGCAGATGATTCAGGGCATGAGTTTTAGGGCATGTGATTCAGGGCATGAGTTTCAGTGCATGAGTTTCAGGGCAGGAGTTTCAGGGTATGTGATTTAGGGCATGAGTTTCAGGGCATGAGATTCAGGGCTTGAGTTTCAGGGAATGAGGTTCAGGGCATGAGTTTCAGGGCATGAGATTCAGGGCATGAGTTTCAGTGCAGGAACTTGAGGGCATGAGATTCAGTGCACGAGTTTCAGAGCATGAGATTCAGGGCATGAGATTCAGGGCATGATTTTTAAGGCAGGAGATTCAGGGCTGGTGTTTCAGTGCAGGAGTTTCAGGGCATGAGATTCAGGGCATGAGATTCAGGGCATGAGTTTCAGGGCATGAGATTCAGGGCAGGTATTTCAGGGCATGTAATTCAGGGCATGAGTTTCTGGGCATGAGTTTCAGGTCAGGAGTTTCAGGGCATGTGATTCAAGGCGTGAGTTTCAGGATATGAGATTCATGGCATGAGTTTCAGTGCAGGTGTTTGAGGGCAGGAGTTTCAAGGCATGAGATTCAGGGCATGAGTTTCAGTGCATGAGTTTGAGGGCAGGAGTTTCAGGCCATGAGATTAAGGGCATGAATTTCAGGGCATGAGATTCAGGGCAGGTGTTTCAGGGCATGTAATTCAGGGCATGAGTTTCTGGGCAGATGATTCAGGGCATGAGTTTTAGGGCATGTGATTCAGGGCATGAGTTTCAGTGCATGAGTTTCAGGGCAGGAGTTTCAGGGTATGTGATGTAGGGCATGATTTTCAGGGCATGAGATTCAGGGCTTGAGATTCAGGGCATGAGTTTCAGAGCATGAGATTCAGGGCATGAGATTCAGGGCATGATTTTCAGGGCAGGAGATTCAGGGCAGGTGTTTCAGTGCAGGAGTTTCAGGGCATGAGATTCAGGGCATGAGATTCAGGGCATGAGTTTCAGGACGGGAGATTCAGGGCATGAGTTTCAGGGCATGAGTTTCAGGGCATGAGATTCAGGGCATGAGATTCAGGGCTTCATTTTCAGGGCAGGAGATTCAGGGCAGGTTTTTCAGTGCAGGAGTTTCAGGGCACGAGATTCAGGGCATGAGATTCAGGGCATGAGTTTCAGGGCATGAGTTTCAGGGCAGGAGTTTCAGGGCATGTGATTCAAGGCATGAGTTTCAGTGCATGAGTTTCAGGGCAGGAGTTTCAGGATATGAGATTCATGGCATGAGTTTCAGTGCAGGTGTTTCAGGGCATGAGATTCAGGGCATGAGTTTCAGTGCATGTGTTTGAGGGCAGGAGTTTCAAGGCATGAGATTCAGGGCATGAGTTTCAGTGCATGAGTTTGAGGGCAGGAGTTTCTGGGCATGAGATTCAGGGCATGAGTTTCAGGGCATGAGATTCAGGGCAGGTATTTCAGGGCATGTAATTCAGGGCATGAGTTTCTGGGCAGATGATTCAGGGCAGGAGTTTCAGGGTATGTGATTTAGGGCATGAGTTTCAGGGCATGAGATTCAGGGCTTGAGTTTCAGTGCAGGAACTTGAGGGCATGAGATTCAGTGCACGAGTTTCAGAGCATGAGATTCAGGGCATGAGATTCAGGTCATGATTTTCAAGGCAGGATATTCAGGGCAGGTGTTTCAGTGCAGGAGTTTCAGGACATGAGATTCAGGGCATGAGTTTCAGTGCAGTAACTTGAGGTCATGAGATTCAGTGCACGAGTTTCAGAGCGTGAAATTCAGGGCATGAGATTCAGGGCATGAGTTTCAGGGCAGGAGATTCAGGGCAGGTGTTTCAGTGCAGGAGTTTCAGGGCATGAGATTCAGGACATGAGATTCAGGGCATGAGTTTTAGGACAGGAGATTCAGGGCATGAGTTTCAGGGCATGAGATTCAGGGCATGAGTTTCAGGGCAGGAGTTTCAGGGCATGTAATTCAGGGCGTGAGTTTCAGGATATGAGATTCATGGCATGAGTTTCAGTGCAGGAGTTTCAGGGCATGAGATTCAGGGCATGAGTTTCAGGGCATGAGAATCAGGGCAGGTATTTCAGGGCATGTAATTCAGGGCATGAGGTTCTGGGCAGATGATTCAGGGCAAGAGTTTTAGGGCATGTGATTCAGGGCATGAGTTTCAGTGCATGAGTTTCAGGGCAGGAGTTTCAGTGTATGTGATTTAGGGCATGAGTTTCAGGGCATGAGATTCAGGGCTTGAGTTTCAGGGAATGAGGTTCAGGGCATGAGTTTCAGGGCATGAGATTCAGGGCATGAGTTTCAGTGCAGGAACTTGAGGGCATGAGATTCAGTGCACGAGTTTCAGAGCATGAGATTCAGGGCATGATTTTTAAGGCAGGAGATTCAGGGCTGGTGTTTCAGTGCAGGAGTTTCAGGGCATGAGATTCCGGGCATGAGATTCAGGGCATGAGTTTCAGGGCATGAGATTCAGGGCAGGTATTTCAGGGCATGTAATTCAGGGCATGAGTTTCTGGGCAGATGATTCAGGGCAGGAATTTTAGGGCATGTGATTCAGGGCATGTAATTCAGGGCATGAGTTTCTGGGCAGATGATTCAGGGCAGGAATTTTAGGGCATGTGATTCAGGGCATGAGTTTCAGTGCATGCGTTTCAGGGCAGTAGTTTCAGGGTATGTGATTTAGGGTATGAGTTTCAGGGCATGAGATTCAGGGCTTGAGTTTCAGGGCATGAGATTCAGGGCAGAAGTTTTAGGGCATGTGATACAGGGCACGAGTTTGAGTGCATGAGTTTCAGGGCAGGAGTTTCAGGGTATGTGATTTAGGGCATGAGTTTCAGAGCATGAGATTCAGGGCATGAGATTCAGGGCATGAGTTTTAGGACAGGAGATTCAGGGCATGAGTTTCAGGGCATGTCTTTCAGGGCATGAGTTTCAGGGCAGGAGTTTCAGGGCATGTAATTCAGGGCGTGAGTTTCAGGATATGAGATTCATGGCATGAGTTTGAGTGCAGGAGTTTCAGGGCATGAGATTCAGGGCATGAGTTTCAGGGCATGAGATTCAGGGCAGGTATTTCAGGGCATGTAATTCAGGGCATGAGTTTCTGGGCAGATGATTCAGGGCAGGAGTTTTAGGGCATGAGATTCAGGACATGAGATTCAGGGCATGAGTTTCAGGGCATGAGATTCAGGGCAGGTATTTCAGGGCATGTAATTCAAGGCATGATTTTCTGGGCAGATGATTCAGGGCAGGAATTTTAGGGCATGTGATTCAGGGCATGAGTTTCAGTGCATGAGTTTCAGGGCAGTAGTTTCAGGGTATGTGATTTAGGGCATGAGTTTCAGGGCATGAGATTCAGGGCTTGAGTTTCAGGGCATGAGGTTCAGGGCATGAGTTTCAGGGCATGAGTTTCAGGGCAGGAGTTTTAGGGCATGTGATTCAGGGCATGAGTTTGTGTGCATGAGTTTCAGGGCAGGAGTTTCAGGGTATGTGATTTAGGGCATGAGATTCCGGGCATGAGATTCAGGGCTTGAGTTTCAGGGCATGAGGTTCAGGGCATGAGTTTCAGGTCATGAGATTCAGGGCATGAGTTTCAGTGCAGGAACTTGAGGGCATGAGATTCAGGGCATGAGTTTCAGAGCATGAGATTCAGGGCTTGAGATTCAGGGCATGATTTTCAGGGCAGGAGATTCAGGGCAGGTGTTTCAGTGCAGGAGTTTCAGGGCATGAGATTCAGGGCATGAGATGCAGGGCATGAGTTTCAGGACAGGAAATTCAGGGCATGAGTTTCAGCGCATGAGTTTCAGGGCAGGAGTTTCAGGGCAGGAGTTTCAGGGCATGTGATTCAGGGCGTGAGTTTCAGGATATGAGATTCATGGCATGAGTTTCAGGGCAGGAGTTTCAGGGCATGAGATTCAGGGCTTGAGTTTCAGGGCATGAGGTTCAGGGCATGAGTTTCAGGTCATGAGATTCAGGGCATGAGTTTCAGTGCAGGAACTTGAGGGCATGAGATTCAGGGCATGAGTTTCAGAGCATGAGATTCAGGGCATGAGATTCAGGGCATGATTTTCAGGGCAGGAGATTCAGGGCAGGTGTTTCAGTGCAGGAGTTTCAGGGCATGAGATTCAGGGCATGAGTTTCAGGACAGGAAATTCAGGGCATGAGTTTCAGGGCATGAGTTTCAGTGCAGGAGTTTCAGGGCATGAGATTCAGGGCATCAGTTTCAGAGCATGAGATTCAGGGCATGAGATTCAGGGCATGATTTTCAGGGCAGGAGATTCAGGGCAGGTGTTTCAGTGCAGGAGTTTCAGGGCATGAGATTCAGGGCATGAGATTCAGGGCATGAGTTTCAGGACAGGAGATTCAGGGCATGAGTTTAAGGGCATGAGTTTCAGGGCATGAGATTCAGGGCATGAGATTCAGGGCTTCATTTTCAGAGCAGGAGATTCAGGGCAGGTGTTTCAGTGCAGGAGTTTCAGGGCACGAGATTCAGGGCATGAGATTCAGGGCATGAGTTTCAGGGCATGAGTTTCAGGGCATGAGTTTCAGGGCAGGAGTTTCAGGGCATGTGATTCAAGGCGTGAGTTTCAGGATATGAGATTCATGGCATGAGTTTCAGTGCAGGTGTTTCAGGGCATGAGATTCAGGGCATGAGTTTCAGTGCATGAGTTTGAGGGCAGGAGTTTCAAGGCATGAGATTCAGGGCATGAGTTTCAGAGCATGGGATTCAGGGCATGAGATTCAGGGCATGATTTTCAGGGCAGGAGATTCAGGGCAGGTGTTTCAGTGCAGGAGTTTCAGGGCATGAGATCCAGGGCATGAGATTCAGGGCATGAGTTTCAGGACAGGAGATTCAGGGCATGAGTTTCAGGGCATGAGTTTCAGGGCATGAGATTCAGGGCATGAGATTCAGGGCTTCATTTTCAGGGCAGGAGATTCAGGGCAGGTGTTTCAGTGCAGGAGTTTCAGGGCACGAGATTCAGGGCATGAGATTCAGGGCATGAGTTTCAGGGCATGAGTTTCAGGGCATGTGATTCAAGGCGTGAGTTTCAGGATATGAGATTCATGGCATGAGTTTCAGTGCAGGTGTTTCAGGGCAAGAGATTCAGGGCATGAGTTTCAGTGCATGAGTTTGAGGGCAGGAGTTTCAAGGCATGAGATTCAGGGCATGAGTTTCAGTGCATGAGATTCAGGGCAGGTATTTCAGGGCATGTAATTCAGGGCATGAGTTTCTGGGCAGATGATTCAGGGCATGTGTTTTAAGGCATGTGATTCAGGGCATCAGTTTCAGTGCATGAGTTTCAGGGCAGGAGTTTCAGGGTATGTGATTTAGGGCATGAGTTTCAGGGCATGAGATTCAGGACATCAGTTTCAGAGCATGAGATTCAGGGCATGAGATTCAGGGCATGATTTTCAGGGCAGGAGATTCAGGGCAGGTGTTTCAGTGCAGGAGTTTCAGGGCATGAGATTCAGGGCATGAGTTTCAGGACAGGAGATTCAGGGCATGAGTTTCAGGGCATGAGTTTCAGGGCATGAGATTCAGGGCATGAGATTCAGGGCTTCATTTTCAGGACAGGAGATTCAGGGCAGGTGTTTCAGTGCAGGAGTTTCAGGGCACGAGATTCAGGGCATGAGATTCAGGGCATGAGTTTCAGGACATGAGTTTCAGGGCATGAGTTTCAGGGCATGTCTTTCAGGGCATGAGTTTCAGGGCAGGAGTTTCAGGGCATGTAATTCAGGGCGTGAGTTTCAGGATATGAGATTCATGGCATGAGTTTGAGTGCAGGAGTTTCAGGGCATGAGATTCAGGGCATGAGTTTCAGGGCATGAGATTCAGGGCAGGGATTTCAGGGCATGTAATTCAGGGCATGAGTTTCTGGGCAGATGATTCAGGGCAGGAGTTTTAGGGCATGAGATTCAGGGCATGAGATTCAGGGCATGAGTTTCAGGGCATGAGATTCAGGGCAGGTATTTCAGGGCATGTAATTCAAGGCATGATTTTCTGGGCAGATGATTCAGGGCAGGAATTTTAGGGCATGTGATTCAGGGCATGAGTTTCAGTGCATGAGTTTCAGGGCAGTAGTTTCAGGGTATGTGATTTAGGGCATGAGTTTCAGGGCATGAGATTCAGGGCTTGAGTTTCAGGGCATGAGGTTCAGGGCATGAGTTTCAGGGCATGAGTTTCAGGGCAGGAGTTTTAGGGCATGTGATTCAGGGCATGAGTTTGAGTGCATGAGTTTCAGGGCAGGAGTTTCAGGGTATGTGATTTAGGGCATGAGATTCCGGGCATGAGATTCAGGGCTTGAGTTTCAGGGCATGAGGTTCAGGGCATGAGTTTCAGGTCATGAGATTCAGGGCATGAGTTTCAGTGCAGGAACTTGAGAGCATGAGATTCAGGGCATGAGTTTCAGAGCATGAGATTCAGGGCTTGAGATTCAGGGCATGATTTTCAGGGCAGGAGTTTCAGGGCAGGTGTTTCAGTGCAGGAGTTTCAGGGCATGAGATTCAGGGCATGAGATTCAGGGCATGAGTTTCAGGACAGGAAATTCAGGGCATGAGTTTCAGGGCATGAGTTTCGGGGCAGGAGTTTCAGGGCAGGAGTTTCAGGGCATGTGATTCAGGGCGTGAGTTTCAGGATATGAGATTCATGGCATGAGTTTCAGTGCAGGAGTTTCAGGGCATGAGATTCAGGGCTTGAGTTTCAGGGCATGAGGTTCAGGGCATGAGTTTCAGGTCATGAGATTCAGGGCATGAGTTTCAGTGCAGGAACTTGAGGGCATGAGATTCAGGGCATGAGTTTCAGAGCATGAGATTCAGGGCATGAGATTCAGGGCATGATTTTCAGGGCAGGAGATTCAGGGCAGGTGTTTCAGTGCAGGAGTTTCAGGGCATGAGATTCAGGGCATGAGATTCAGGGCATGAGTTTCAGGACAGGAAATTCAGGGCATGAGTTTCAGGGCATGAGTTTCAGGGCAGGAGTTTCAGGGCATGTGATTCAGGGCGTGAGTTTCAGGATATGAGATTCATGGCATGAGTTTCAGTGCAGGAGTTTCAGGGCATGAGATTCAGGGCATCAGTTTCAGAGCATGAGATTCAGGGCATGAGATTCAGGGCATGATTTTCAGGGCAGGAGATTCAGGGCAGGTGTTTCAGTGCAGGAGTTTCAGGGCATGAGATTCAGGGCATGAGATTCAGGGCATGAGTTTCAGGACAGGAGATTCAGGGCATGAGTTTCAGGGCATGAGTTTCAGGGCATGAGATTCAGGGCATGAGATTCAGGGCTTCATTTTCAGGGCAGGAGATTCAGGGCAGGTGTTTCAGTGCAGGAGTTTCAGGGCACGAGATTCAGGGCATGAGATTCAGGGCATGATTTTCAGGGCAGGAGATTCAGGGCAGGTGTTTCAGTGCAGGAGTTTCAGGGCATGAGATTCAGGGCATGAGATTCAGGGCTTCATTTTCAGGGCAGGAGATTCAGGGCAGGTGTTTCAGTGCAGGAGTTTCAGGGCACGAGATTCAGGGCATGAGATTCAGGTCATGAGTTTCAGGGCATGAGTTTCAGGGCAGGAGTTTCAGGGCATGTGATTCAAGGCATGAGTTTCAGTGCATGAGTTTCAGGGCAGGAGTTTCAGGATATGAGATTCATGGCATGAGTTTCAGTGCAGGTGTTTCAGGGCATGAGATTCAGGGCATGAGTTTCAGTGCATGAGTTTGAGGGCAGGAGTTTCAAGGCATGAGATTGAGGGCATGGAGTTTCAGTGCATGAGTTTGAGGGCAGGAGTTTCTGGGCAAGAGATTCAGGGCATGAGTTTCAGGGCATGAGATTCAGGGCAGGTATTTCAGGGCATGTAATTCAGGGCATGAGTTTCTGGGCTGATGATTCAGGGCAGGAGTTTCAGGGTATGTGATTTAGGGCATGAGTTTCAGGGCATGAGATTCAGGGCTTGAGTTTCAGAGCATGAGGTTCAGGGCATGAGTTTCAGGGCATGAGATTCAGGGCTTGAGTTTCAGTGCAGGAACTTGAGGGCATGAGATTCAGTGCACGAGTTTCAGAGCATGAGATTCAGGGCATGAGATTCAGGTCATGATTTTCAAGGCAGGATATTCAGGGCAGGTGTTTCAGTGCAGGAGTTTCAGGACATGAGATTCAGGGCATGAGTTTCAGTGCAGTATCTTGAGGTCATGAGATTCAGTGCACGAGTTTCAGAGCGTGAAATTCAGGGCATGAGATTCAGGGCATGAGTTTCAGGGCAGGAGATTCAGGGCAGGTGTTTCAGTGCAGGAGTTTCAGGGCATGAGATTCAGGACATGAGATTCAGGGCATGAGTTTTAGGACAGAAGATTCAGGGCATGAGATTCAGGGCATGAGTTTCAGGGCAGGAGTTTCAGGGCATGTAATTCAGGGCGTGAGTTTCAGGATATGAGATTCATGGCATGAGTTTCAGTGCAGGAGTTTCAGGGCATGAGATTCAGGGCATGAGTTTCAGGGCATGAGATTCAGGGCAGGTATTTCAAGGCAAGTAATTCAGGGCATGAGTTTCTGGGCAGATGATTCAGGGCATGAGTTTTAGGGCATGTGATTCAGGGCATGAGTTTCAGTGCATGAGTTTCAGGGCAGGAGTTTCAGGGTATGTGATTTAGGGCATGAGTTTCAGGGCATGAGATTCAGGGCTTGAGTTTCAGGGAATGAGGTTCAGGGCATGAGTTTCAGGGCATGAGATTCAGGGCATGAGTTTCAGTGCAGGAACTTGAGGGCATGAGATTCAGTGCACGAGTTTCAGAGCATGAGATTCAGGGCATGAGATTCAGGGCATGATTTTTAAGGCAGGAGATTCAGGGCTGGTGTTTCAGTGCAGGAGTTTCAGGGCATGAGATTCAGGGCATGAGATTCAGGGCATGAGTTTCAGGGCATGAGATTCAGGGCAGGTATTTCAGGGCATGTAATTCAGGGCATGAGTTTCTGGGCATGAGTTTCAGGGCAGGAGTTTCAGGGCATGTGATTCAAGGCGTGAGTTTCAGGATATGAGATTCATGGCATGAGTTTCAGTGCAGGTGTTTGAGGGCAGGAGTTTCAAGGCATGAGATTCAGGGCATGAGTTTCAGTGCATGAGTTTGAGGGCAGGAGTTTCAGGCCATGAGATTAAGGGCATGAATT
>NW_027276983.1:0-32940 GCF_030028105.1 Mobula birostris | reverse complement strand
ACTGGTTTTATGTAGAGAGATAGAGAGGACGGCACTGGTATTATGTAGTTAGATGGGGAGGATGGCACTGGTTTTATCTAGTTCGTTGGGTACGATGGCACTGGTTTTATCTAGATTGATGGGGAGGACGACACTGGTTTTATGCAGACAGATGGGGAGGACGGTACTGGTTTTATGAGAGAGATGGAGAGTACGGCACTGGTATTATGTATATAGATGGGTAGGGTGGCACTGGTTTTATGTAGAGAGATGCAGAGGGCAGGACTAGTTTTATGTAGACAGATGGGGAGGACAGCACTGGTTTTATGTAGATAGATGGGTAGGATGGCACTGGTTTTATTTAGATAGATGGGGAGGACTGCACTGGTTTTATGTAGATAGATGGGGAGGACGGCACTGGTTTTATGTAGATAGATGGGTAGGATGGTACTGGTTTTATTTAGATAGATGGGGGAGGACGGCACTGGTTTTATGTAGATAGATGAGTAGGATGGCACTGATTTTATGTAGATAGATGGGGAGGACGGCACTGGTTTTATGTAGTTAGATGGGGAGTACAGCACTGGTATTATGTAGAGAGATGGAAAGCGTGGCACTAGTTTTATATAGATAGATGGGGAGGAAGGCACTGGTTTTATGTAGATAGGTGGGGAGGATGACACTGGTTTTATGTACTTAGCTGGGGCGGATGGCACAGGTTTTATGTAGTTAGAAGGGTAGGATGGTACTGGTTTTATGTAGACGGGTGGGTAGGATAGCACTGGTTTTATTTAGAGAGATGGGAGGATGGCACTTGTTTTATGTAGAGAGATTGAGAACACGGCACTGGTTTTACGTAGATAGATGGGTAGGACGGCACTGGATTCATGTAGAGAGATGGAGAGTACGGCACTGGTATTATGTATATAGATGGGTAGGACGGCCATGGTCTTATGTAGATAGATGAGGAAAAGGGCACTGGTTTTATGTAGTTAGACGGGGAGGATGGCGCTGGTTTTATCTAGTTCTTTGGGTACGACGGCACTGGTTTTATCTAGATAGATGGGGAGGACGACACTGGTTTTATGCAGACAGATGGGGAGGACGGTACTGGTTTTATGAGAGAGATGGAGAGTACGGCACTGGTATTATGCATATAGATGTGTAGGGTGGCACTGGTTTTATGTAGATAGATGGGTGGGACGGCACTGGTTCTGTTATGTAGATAGATGGGTAGGACGGCACTGGTTTTATGTAGACAGATGAGGAGGACGGCACTGGTTTTATGTAGTTAGATGGGTAGGAGGGCACTGATTTTATTTAGAGAGATGGGGTGGATGGCACTGGTTTTATGTTGATGGATCAGTAGGAAGGCACTGTTTTTATGTAGATAGATGAGTAGGATTGCACTGGTTTTATGTAGAGAGATGTGGAGGACGGCACTGGATTCATGTAGAGAGATGGAGAGAACGGGCACTGGTTTTATGTAGATAGATGGGGAGGACGACACTGGTTTTATGTTGATGGATCAGTAGCACGGCAATGGTCTTATGCAGATAGATGAGGAAGATGGCACTGGTTTTATGTAGACAGATGGAGAGGACGGCACTGGTTTTATGTAGAGAGATAGAGAGGACGGCTCTGGTTTTATGTGGATACATGGGGAGGATGGCACTGATTTTATGTAGATAGATGAGGAGGACGGCACTGGTTTTATGTAGTTAGATGGGTAGGAGGGCACTGGTTCTATTTAGAGAGATGGGGTGGAATGCACTGGTTTTATGTTGATGGATCAGTAGGACGGCACTGGTTTTATGTAGATAGATGAGTAGGATGGCACTGGTTTTATGTAGAGTGATGTGGAGGACGGCACTGGATTCATGTAGAGAGATGGAGAGGACGGCATTGGTATTATGTAGTTAGATGGGGAGGATGGCACTGGTTTTATCTAGTTCGTTGGGTACGACGGCACTGGTTTTTATCTAGATTGATGGAGAGGACGACACTGGTTTTATGCAGACAGATGGGGAGGACGGTACTGGTTTTATGAGAGAGATGGAGAGTACGGCACTGGTATTATGTATATAGAAGGGTAGGGTGGCACTGGTTTTATGTAGAGAGATGCAGAGGACAGGACTGGTTTTATGTAGATAGATGGGGAGGACGGCACTGGTTTTATGTAGATAGATGGGTAGGATTGCACTGGTTTTATTTAGATAGATGGGGAGGACGGCACTGGTTTTATGTAGATATATGGGGAGGATGGCACTGATTTTACGTAGATAGATGAGTAGGATGGCACTGATTTTATGTAGATAGATGGGGAGCACGGCACGGGTTTTTATGTAGTTAGATGGGGAGGACGGCACTGGTATTATGTAGAGAGATGGAAAGGATGGCACTAGTTTTATATAGATAGATGGGGAGGACGGCACTGGTTTTATGTACTTAGTTGGGGCGGACGGCACAGGTTTTATGTAGTTAGATGGGTAGGATGGCACTGGTTTTATGTAGACGGGTGGGTAGGACGGCACTGGTTTTATGGAGATAGATGAGTAGGATTGCACTGGTTTTATGTAGGGAGATGTGGAGGACGGCACTGGATTCATGTAGAGAGATGGAGAGAACGGGCACTGGTTTTATGTAGATAGATGGGGAGGACGACACTGGTTTTATGTTGATGGATCAGTAGCACGGCACTGGTTTTATGTAGATAGATGTGGAGGACGGCACTGGATTCATGTAGAGAGATGGAAAGGATGGCACTAGTTTTATATAGATAGATGGGGAGGACGGCACTGGTGTTCTGTAGATAGATGGGGAGGACGGCACTGGTTTTATGTAGTTAGATGGGGAGGACAGCACTGGAATTATGTAGAGAGATGGAAAGGATGGCACTAGTTTTATATAGATAGATGGGAGGACGGCACTGGTTTTATGTAGATAGGTGGGGAGGATGACACTGGTTTAATGTACTTACTTGGGGCGGACGGCACAGATTTTATGTAGTTAGATGGGTAGGATGGCACTGGTTTTATGTAGATGGATGGTAGGACGGCACTGGTTTTATGTAGAGAGATAGAGAGGACGGCACTGGTTTTATATAGAGAGATGGGTAGGACAGCACTGATTCATGTAGAGAGATGGAGAGTACGGCACTGCTATTTTGTTTTTAGATGGGTAGGACGGCCATGCTCTTATGTAGATAGATGAGGAAAATGGCACTGGTTTTATGTAGAGAGATGGAGAGGATGGCACTGGTATTATGTAGTTAGACGGGGAGGATGGCGCTGGTTTTATCTAGTTCGTTGGGTACGACGGCACTGGTTTTATCTAGATAGATGGGGAGGACGACACTGGTTTTATGCAGACAGATGGTGAGGACGGTACTGGTTTTATGAGAGAGATGGAGAGTACGGCACTGGTATTATGTATATAGATGTGTAGGGTGGCACTGGTTTTTTGTAGGTAAATGGGTGGGACGGCACTGGTTTTATGTAGATAGATGGGTAGGTCGGCACTGGTTTTATGTAGATACATGAGGAGGACGGCACTGGTTTTATGTAGTTAGATGGGTAGGAGGGCACTGGTTCTATTTAGAGAGATGGGGTGGAATGCACTGGTTTTATGTTGATGGATCAGAAGGACGGCACTGGTTTTATGTAGATAGATGAGTAGGATGGCACTGGTTTTATGTAGAGAGATGTGGAGGACGACACTGGATTCATGTAGAGAGATGGAGAGAATGGGCACTGGTTTTATGTAGATAGATGGGGTGGACTGCACTGGTTTTATGTAGATAGATGGGGAGGACGACACTGGTTTTATGTTGATGGATCAGTAGCACGGCACTGGTTTTATGTAGGTAGATGGGTAGGACGGGAATGTTCTTATGCAGATAGATGAGGAAGATGGCACTGGTTTTATGTAGAGAGATAGGGAGGACGGCACTGGTATTATGTAGTTAGATGGGGAGGATGGCACTGGTTTTATCTAGTTCGTTGGGTACGATGGCACTGGTTTTATCTAGATTGATGGGGAGGACGACACTGGTTTTATGCAGACAGATGGGGAGGACGGTACTGGTTTTATGAGAGAGATAGAGAGTACGGCAAGGTATTATGTATACAGATGGGTAGAGTGGCACTGGTTTTATTTAGATAGATGGAGAGGACTGCACTGGTTTTATGTAGATAGATGGGGAGGACGGCACTGGTTTTATGTAGATAGATGGGTAGGATGGTACTGGTTTTATTTAGATAGATGGGGAGGACGGCACTGGTTTTATGTAGATATATGGGGAGGATGGCACTGGTTTTATGTAGATAGATGAGTAGGATGGCACTGATTTTATGTAGATAGATGGGGAGGACGGCACTGGTTTTATGTAGTTATATGGGGAGTACAGCACTGGTATTATGTAGAGAGATGGAGAGAACGGGCACTGGTTTTATGTAGATAGATGGGGAGGACGACACTGGTTTTATGTTGATGGATCAGTAGCACGGCACTGGTTTTATGTAGATAGATGTGGAGGACGGCACTGGATTCATGTAGAGAGATGGAAAGGATGGCACTAGTTTTATATAGATAGATGGGGAGGACGGCACTGGTTTTCTGTAGATGGATGGGGAGGACGGCACTGGTTTTATGTAGTTAGATGGGGAGGACAGCACTGGAATTATGTAGAGAGATGGAAAGGATGGCACTAGTTTTATATAGATAGATGGGAGGACGGCACTGGTTTTATGTAGATAGGTGGGGAGGATGACACTGGTTTTATGTACTTACTTGGGGTGGACGGCACAGATTTTATGTAGTTAGATGGGTAGGATGGCACTGGTTTTATGTAGACGGGAGGGTAGGACGGCACTGGTTTTATTTAGAGAGATGGGGAGGATGGCACTGGTTTTATGTAGAGAGATTGAGAACACGGCACTGGTTTTACGTAGATAGATGGGTAGGACAGCACTGGATTCATGTAGAGAGATGGAGAGTACGGCACTGGTATTATGTTTTTAGATGGGTAGGACGGCCATGGTCTTATGTAGATAGATGAGGAAAATGGCACTGGTTTTATGTAGAGAGATGGAGAGGATGGCACTGGTATTATGTAGTTAGACGGGGAGGATGGCGCTGGTTTTATCTAGTTCGTTGGGTACGACGGCACTGGTTTTATCTAGATAGATGGGGAGGACGACACTGGTTTTATGCAGACAGATGGTGAGGACGGTACTGGTTTTATGAGAGAGATGGAGAGTACGGCACTGGTATTATGTATATAGATGTGTAGGGTGGCACTGGTATTTTGTAGGTAAATGGGTGGGACGGCACTGGTTTTATGTAGATAGATGGGTAGGTCGGCACTGGTTTTATGTAGATACATGAGGAGGACGGCACTGGTTTTATGTGGTTAGATGGGTAGGAGGGCACTGGTTCTATTTAGAGAGATGGGGTGGAATGCACTGGTTTTATGTTGATGGATCAGTAGGACGGCACTGGTTTTATGTAGATAGATGAGTAGGATGGCACTGGTTTTATGTAGAGAGATGTGGAGGACGGCACTGGATTCATGTAGAGAGATGGAGAGAATGGGCACTGGTTTTATGTAGATAGATGGGGTGGACTGCACTGGTTTTATGTAGATAGATGGGGAGGACGACACTGGTTTTATGTTGATGGATCAGTAGCACGGCACTGGTTTTACGTAGGTAGATGGGTAGGACGGGAATGTTCTTATGCAGATAGATGAGGAAGATGGCACTGGTTTTATGTAGAGAGATAGGGAGGACGGCACTGGTATTATGTAGTTAGATGGGGAGGATGGCACTGGTTTTATCTAGTTCGTTGGGTACGATGGCACTGGTTTTATCTAGATTGATGGGGAGGACGACACTGGTTTTATGCAGACAGATGGGGAGGACGGTACTGGTTTTATGAGAGAGATAGAGAGTACGGCAAGGTATTATGTATATAGATGGGTAGGGTGGCACTGGTTTTATTTAGATAGATGGAGAGGACTGCACTTGTTTTATCTAGATAGATGGGGAGGACGGCACTGGTTTTATGTAGATAGATGGGTAGGATGGTACTGGTTTTATTTAGATAGATGGGGAGGACGGCACTGGTTTTATGTAGATATATGGGGAGGATGGCACTGGTTTTATGTAGATAGATGAGTAGGATGGCACTGATTTTATGTAGGTAGATGGGGAGGACGGCACTGGTTTTATGTAGTTATATGGGGAGTACAGCACTGGTATTATGTAGAGAGATGGAGAGAACGGGCACTGGTTTTATGTAGATAGATGGGGAGGACGACACTGGTTTTATGTTGATGGATCAGTAGCACGGCACTGGTTTTATGTAGATAGATGTGGAGGATGGCACTGGATTCATGTAGAGAGATGGAAAGGATGGCACTAGTTTTATATAGATAGATGGGGAGGACGGCACTGGTTTTCTGTAGATAGATGGGGAGGACGGCACTGGTTTTATGTAGTTAGATGGGGAGGACAGCACTGGAATTATGTAGAGAGATGGAAAGGATGGCACTAGTTTTATATAGATAGATGGGAGGACGGCACTGGTTTTATGTAGATAGGTGGGGAGGATGACACTGGTTTTATGTACTTATTGGGGCGGACGGCACAGATTTTATATAGTTAGATGGGTAGGATGGCACTGGTTTTATGTAGACGGGAGGGTAGGACGGCACTGGTTTTATTTAGAGAGATGGGGAGGATGGCACTGGTTTTATGTAGAGAGATTGAGAACACGGCACTGGTGTTACGTAGATAGATGGGTAGGACAGCACTGGATTCATGTAGAGAGATGGAGAGTACGGCACTGGTATTATGTTTTTAGATGGGTAGGACGGCCATGGTCTTATGTAGATAGATGAGGAAAATGGCACTGGTTTTATGTAGAGAGATGGAGAGGATGGCACTGGTATTATGTAGTTAGACGGGGAGGATGGCGCTGGTTTTATCTAGTTCGTTGGGTACGACGGCACTGGTTTTATCTAGATAGATGGGGAGGACGACACTGGTTTTATGCAGACAGATGGTGAGGACGGTACTGGTTTTATGAGAGAGATGGAGAGTACGGCACTGGTATTATGTATATAGATGTGTAGGGTGGCACTGGTTTTTTGTAGGTAAATGGGTGGGACGGCACTGGTTTTATGTAGATAGATGGGTAGGTCGGCACTGGTTTTATGTAGATACATGAGGAGGACGGCACTGGTTTTATGTAGTTAGATGGGTAGGAGGGCACTGGTTCTATTTAGAGAGATGGGGTGGAATGCACTGGTTTTATGTTGATGGATCAGTAGGACGGCACTGGTTTTATGTAGATAGATGAGTAGGATGGCACTGGTTTTATGTAGAGAGATGTGGAGGACGGCACTGGATTCATGTAGAGAGATGGAGAGAATGGGCATTGGTTTTATGTAGATAGATGGGGTGGACTGCACTGGTTTTATGTAGATAGATGGGGAGAACGACACTGGGTTTATGTTGATGGATCAGTAGCACGGCACTGGTTTTATGTAGATAGATGGGTAGGACGAAAATGTTCTTATGCAGATAGATGAGGAAGATGGCACTGGTTTTATGTAGAGAGATAGAGAGGACGGCACTGGTATTATGTAGTTAGATGGGGAGGATGGCACTGGTTTTATGTAGACGGGTGGGTAGGATATCACTGGTTTTATTTAGAGAGATGGGGAGGATGGCACTGGTATTATGTAGAGAGATTGAGAACATGGCACTGGTTTTACGTAAATAGATGGGTAGGACGGCACTGGTTTTATGTAGA
This sequence comes from Mobula birostris, assembly GCF_030028105.1. Taxonomy (NCBI): domain Eukaryota; kingdom Metazoa; phylum Chordata; class Chondrichthyes; order Myliobatiformes; family Myliobatidae; genus Mobula; species Mobula birostris. The sequence continues at coordinate 25,140 of NW_027276983.1, read as the reverse complement.
TAGATGAGTAGGATGGCACTGATTTTATGTAGATAGATGGGGAGCACGGCACGGGTTTTATGTAGTTAGATGGGGAGGACGGCACTGGTATTATGTAGAGAGATGGAAAGGATGGCACTAGTTTTATATAGATAGATGGGGAGGACGGCACTGGTTTTATGTACTTAGTTGGGGCGGAAGGCACAGGTTTTATGTAGTTAGATGGGTAGGATGGCACTGGTTTTATGTAGACGGGTGGGTAGGACGGCACTGGTTTTATGTAGATAGATGGGGAGGACGTCACTGGTTTTATGTTGATGGATCAGTAGCACGGCACTGGTTTTATGTAGATAGATGTGGAGGACGGCACTGGATTCATGTAGAGAGATGTAAAGGATGGCACTAGTTTTACATAGATAGATGGGGAGGACGGCACTGGTTTTCTGTAGATAGATGGGGAGGACGACACTGGTTTTATGTTGATGGATCAGTAGCATGGCACTGGTTTTATGTAGATAGATGGGTAGAACGGCAATGGTCTTATGCAGATGGATGAGGAAGATGGCACTGGTTTTATGTAGAGAGATGGAGAGGACGGCACTGGTATTATGTAGTTAGACGGGGAGGATGGCACTGGTTTTATCTAGATTGATGGGGAGGACGACACTGGTTTAATGCAGACAGATGTTGAGGACGGTACTGGTTTTATGAGAGAGATGGAGAGTACGGCACTGGTATTATGTATATAGATGTGTAGGGTGGCACTGGTTTTTTGTAGGTAAATGGGTGGGACGGCACTGGTTTTATGTAAATAGATGGGTAGGATGGCACTGGTTTTATGTAGAGAGATGTGGAGGACGGCACTGGATTCATGTAGAGAGATGGAGAGAATGGGCACTGGTTTTATGTAGATAGATGGGGTGGACTGCACTGGTTTTATGTAGATAGATGGGGAGGACGACACTGGTTTTATGTTGATGGTTCAGTAGCACGGCACTGGTTTTATGTAGATAGATGGGTAGGACGGGAATGGTCTTATGCAGATAGATGAGGAAGATGGCACTGGTTTTATGTAGAGAGATAGAGAGGACGGCACTGGTATTATGTAGTTAGATGGGGAGGATGGCACTGGTTTTATCTAGTTTGTTGGGTACGACGGCACTGGTTTTATCTAGATTGATGGGGAGGACGACACTGCTTTTATGCAGACAGATGGGGAGGACGGTACTGGTTTTATGAGAGAGATGGAGAGTACGGCACTGGTATTATGTATATAGATGGGTAGGGTGGCACTGGTTTTATGTAGAGAGATGCAGAGGACAGGACTAGTTTTATGTAGATAGATGGGGAGGACAGCACTGGTTTTATGTAGATAGATGGGTAGGATGGCACTGGTTTTATTTAGATAGATGGGGAGGACTGCACTGGTTTTATGTAGATAGATGGGGAGGACGGCACTGGTTTTATGTAGATAGATGGGTAGGATGGTACTGGGTTTATTTAGATAGATGGGGAGGACGGCACTGGTTTTATGTAGATATATGGGAAGGATGGCACTGGTTTTATGTAGATAGATGAGTAGGATGGCACTGATTTTATGTAGATAGATGGGGAGGACGGCACTGGTTTTATGTAGTTAGATGGGGAGTACAGCACTGGTATTATGTAGAGAGATGGAAAGCGTGGCACTAGTTTTATATAGATAGATGGGGAGGAAGGCACTGGTTTTATGTAGATAGGTGGGGAGGATGACACTGGTTTTATGTACTTAGTTGGGGCGGACGGCACAGGTTTTATGTAGTTAGAAGAGTAGGATGGCACTGGTTTTATGTAGACGGGTGGGTAGGATAGCACTGGTTTTATTTAGAGAGATGGGGAGGATGGCACTGGTTTTATGTAGAGAGATTGAGAACACGGCACTGGTTTTACATAGATAGATGGGTAGGACGGCACTGGATTCATGTAGAGAGATGGAGAGTACGGCACTGGTATTATGTATATAGATGGGTAGGACGGCCATGGTCTTATGTAGATAGATGAGGAAAAGGGCACTGGTTTTATGTAGAGAGATGGAGAGGATGGCACTGGTTTTATGCAGATAGATGGGGAGGACGGTACTGGTTTCATGAGAGAGATGGAGAGTACGGCACTGGTATTATGCATATAGATGTGTAGGGTGGCACTGGTTTTATGTAGATAGATGGGTGGGACGGCACTGGTTTTATGTAGATAGATGGGTAGGACGGCACTGGTTTTATGTAGATAGATGAGGAGGACGGCACTGGTTTTATGTAGTTAGATGGGTAGGAGGGCACTGGTTTTATGTACATAGTTGGGGCTGACGGTACAGGTTTTATGTAGTTTGATGGTTAGGATGGCACTGGTTTTATGTAGACGGGTGGGTAGGACGGCACTGGTTTTATTTAGAGAGATGGGGAGGATGGCACTGGTTTTATGTAGAGAGATTGAGAACACTGCACTGGTTTTACGTAGATAGATGGGGAGGACGGCACTGGTTTTATGTAGATAGATGAGTAGGATGGCACTGATTTTATGTAGATAGATGGGGAGCACGGCACGGGTTTTATGTAGTTAGATGGGGAGGACGGCACTGGTATTATGTAGAGAGATGGAAAGGATGGCACTAGTTTTATATAGATAGATGGGGAGGATGGCACTGGTTTTATGTACTTAGTTGGGGCGGACGGCACAGGTTTTATGTAGTTAGATGGGTAGGATGGCACTGGTTTTATGTAGACGGGTGGGTAGGACGGCACTGGTTTTATGTAGATAGATGGGGAGGACGTCACTGGTTTTATGTTGATGGATCAGTAGCACGGCACTGGTTTTATGTAGATAGATGTGGAGGACGGCACTGGATTCATGTAGAGAGATGTAAAGGATGGCACTAGTTTTACATAGATAGATGGGGAGGACGGCACTGGTTTTCTGTAGATAGATGGGGAGGACGACACTGGTTTTATGTTGATGGATCAGTAGCATGGCACTGGTTTTATGTAGATAGATGGTTAGGACGGCAATGGTCTTATGCAGATGGATGAGGAAGATGGCACTGGTTTTATGTAGAGAGATGGAGAGGACGGCACTGGTATTATGTAGTTAGATGGGGAGGTTGGCACTGGTTTTATCTAGTTCGTTGGGTACGACGGCACTGGTTTTATCTAGATTGATGGGGAGGACGACACTGGTTTTATGCAGACAGATGGGGAGGACGGTACTGGTTTTATGAGAGAGCTGGAGAGTATGGGACTGGTTTTATTTAGATAGATGGGGAGGACGGCAATGGTTTTATGTAGAAATATGGGGAGGATGGCACTGGTTTTATGTAGATAGATGAGTAGGATGGCACTGATTTTATGTAGATAGATGGGGAGGACGGCACTGGTTTTATGCAGTTAGATGGGGAGGACAGCACTGGTATTATGTAGAGAGATGGAAAGGATGGCACTAGTTTTATATAGGTAGATGGGGAGGACGGCACTGGTTTTATGTAGATAGGTGGGGAGGATGGCACTGATTTTATGTAGATACATGAGGAGGACAGCACTGGTTTTATGTAGTTCGATGGGTAGGAGGGCACTGGTTGTATTTAGAGAGATGGGGTGGATGGCACTGGTTTTATATTGAGGGATCAGTAGGACGGCACTGTTTTTATGTAGATAGATGAGTAGGAGTGCACTGGTTTTATGTAGAGAGATGTGGAGGACGGCACTGGATTCATCTAGAGAGATGGAGAGAACGGGCAGTGGTTTTATGTAGATAGATGGGGAGGACGACACTGGTTTTATGTTGATGGATCAGTAGCACGGCAATGGTCTTATGTAGATAGATGAGGAAAATGGCACTGGTTTTATGTAGAGAGATGGAGAGGATGGCACTGGTATTATGTAGTTAGACGGGGAGGATGGCGCTGGTTTTATCTAGTTCGTTGGGTACGACGGCACTGGTTTTATCTAGATAGATGGGGAGGATGACACTGGTTTTATGCAGACAGATGGGGAGGACGGTACTGGTTTTATGAGAGAGATGGAGAGCACGGCACTGGTATTATGTATATAGATGTGTAGGGTGGCACTGGTTTTTTGTAGGTAAATGGGTGGGACGGCACTGGTTTTATGTAGATAGATGGGTAGGTCGGCACTGGTTTTATGTAGATACATGAGGAGGACGGCACTGGTTTTATGTAGTTAGATGGGTAGGAGGGCACTGGTTCTATTTAGAGAGATGGGGTGGAATGCACTGGTTTTATGTTGATGGATCAGTCGGACGGCACTGGTTTTATGTAGTTAGATGAGTAGGATGGCACTGGTTTTATGTAGAGAGATGTGGAGGACGGCACTGGATTCATGTAGAGAGATGGAGAGAATGGGCACTGGTTTTATGTAGATAGATGGGGTGGACTGCACTGGTTTTATGTAGATAGATGGGGAGGACGACACTGGTTTTATGTTGATGGATCAGTAGCACGGCACTGGTTTTATGTAGATAGATGGGTAGGACGGGAATGTTCTTATGCAGATAGATGAGGAAGATGGCACTGGTTTTATGTAGAGAGATAGAGAGGACGGCACTGGTATTATGTAGTTAGATGGGGAGGATGGCACTGGTTTTATCTAGTTCGTTGGGTACGATGGCACTGGTTTATCTAGATTGATGGGGAGGACGACACTGGTTTTATGCAGACAGATGGGGAGGACGGTACTGGTTTTATGAGAGAGACAGAGAGTACGGCAAGGTATTATGTATATAGATGGGTAGGGTGGCACTGGTTTTATTTAGATAGATGGGGAGGACTGCACTGGTTTTATGTAGATAGATGAGTATGATGGCACTGATTTTATGTAGATAGATGGGGAGGACGGCACTGGTTTTATGTAGTTAGATGGGGAGGACAGCACTGGTATTATGTAGAGAGATGGAAAGGATGGCACTAGTTTTATATAGATAGATGGGGAGGACGGCACTGGTTTTATGTAGATAGGTGGGGAGGATGACACTGGTTTTATGTACTTAGTTGGGGCGGACGGCACAGGTTTTATGTAGTTAGATGGTTAGGATGGCACTGGTTTTATGTAGACGGGAGGGTAGGACGGCACTGGTTTTATTTAGAGAGATGGGGAGGATGGCACTGGTTTTATGTAGAGAGATTGAGAACACGGCACTGGTTTTACGTAGATAGATGGGTAGGACCGCACTGGTATTATGTATATAGATGGGTATGGTGGCACTGGTTTTATGTAGAGAGATGCAGAGGACAGGACTGGTTTTATGTGGATACATGGGGAGGATGGCACTGATGTTATGCAGATAGATGGGTGGACGACACTGGTTTTATGTAGATAGATGGGTAGGATTGCACTGGTTTTATGTAGATAGATGGGGAGGACGACACTGGTTTTATGTTGATGGATCAGTAGCACGGCACTGGTTTTATGTAGATAGATGAGTAGGACGGGAATGGTCTTATGCAGATAGATGAGGAAGATGGCACTGGTTTTATGTAGAGAGATGGAGAGGACGGCACTGGTATTATGTAGTTAGATGGGGAGGTTGGCACTGGTTTTATCTAGTTCGTTGGGTACGACGGCACTGGTTTTATCTAGATTGATGGGGAGGACGACACTGGTTTTTTGCAGACAAATGGGGAGGACGGTACTGGTTTTATGAGAGAGCTGGAGTGTATGGGACTGGTTTTATTTAGATAGATGGGGAGGACGGTACTGGTTTTATGTAGATAGGTGGGGAGGATGACACTGGTTTTATGTACTTAGTTGGGGCGGACGGCACAGGTTTTATGTAGTTAGATGGGTAGGATGGCACTGGTTTTATGTAGACGGGAGGGTAGGACGGCACTGGTTTTATTTAGAGAGATGGGGAGGATGGCACTGGTTTTATGTAGAGAGATTGAGAACACGGCACTGGTTTTACGTAGATAGATGGGTAGGACAGCACTGGATTCATGTAGAGAGATGGAGAATACGGCACTGGTATTATGTATATAGATGGGTAGGACGGCCATGGTCTTATGTACATAGATGAGGAAAATGGCACTGGTTTTATGTAGAGAGATGGAGAGGATGGCACTGGTATTATGTAGTTAGACGGGGAGGATGGCGCTGGTTTTATCTAGTTCTTTGGGTACGACGGCACTGGTTTTATCTAGATAGATGGGGAGGATGACACTGGTTTTATGCAGACAGATGGTGAGGACGGTACTGGTTTTATGAGAGAGATGGAGAGTACGGCACTGGTATTATGTACATAGATGTGTAGGGTGGCACTGGTTTTTTGTAGGTAGATGTGTGGGACGGCACTGGTTTTATGTAGATAGATGGGTAGGTCGGCACTGGTTTTATGTAGATAGATGAGGAGGACAGCACTGGTTTTATGTAGTTAGATGGGTAGGAGGGCACTGGTTCTATTTAGAGAGATGGGGTGGAATGCACTGGTTTTATGTTGATGGATCAGTAGGACGGCACTGGTTTTATGTAGATAGATGAGTAGGATGGCACTGGTTTTATGTAGAGAGATGGGGTGGACTGCACTGGTTTTATGTAGATAGATGGGGAGGACGACACTGGTTTTATGTTGATGGATCAGTAGCACGGCACTGGTTTTATGTAGATAGATGGGTAGGACGGGAATGGTCTTATGCAGATAGATGAGGAAGATGGCACTGGTTTTATGTAGAGAGATAGAGAGGACGGCACTGGTATTATGTAGTTAGATGGGGAGGATGGCACTGGTTTTATCTAGTTCGTTGGGTACGATGGCACTGGTTTTATCTAGATTGATGGGGAGGACGACACTGGTTTTATGCAGACAGATGGGGAGGACGGTACTGGTTTTATGAGAGAGATGGAGAGTACGGCACTGGTATTATGTATATAGATGGGTAGGGTGGCACTGGTTTTATGTAGAGAGATGCAGAGGGCAGGACTAGTTTTATGTAGACAGATGGGGAGGACAGCACTGGTTTTATGTAGATAGATGGGTAGGATGGCACTGGTTTTATTTAGATAGATGGGGAGGACTGCACTGGTTTTATGTAGATAGATGGGGAGGACGGCACTGGTTTTATGTAGATAGATGGGTAGGATGGTACTGGTTTTATTTAGATAGATGGGGAGGACGGCACTGGTTTTATGTAGATAGATGAGTAGGACGGGAATGGTCTTATGCAGATAGATGAGGAAGATGGCACTGGTTTTATGTAGAGAGATGGAGAGGACGGCACTGGTATTATGTAGTTAGATGGGGAGGTTGGCACTGGTTTTATCTAGTTCGTTGGGTACGACGGCACTGGTTTTATCTAGATTGATGGGGAGGACGACACTGGTTTTTTGCAGACAAATGGGGAGGACGGTACTGGTTTTATGAGAGAGCTGGAGTGTATGGGACTGGTTTTATTTAGATAGATGGGGAGGACGGTACTGGTTTTATGTAGATAGGTGGGGAGGATGACACTGGTTTTATGTACTTAGTTGGGGCGGACGGCACAGGTTTTATGTAGTTAGATGGGTAGGATGGCACTGGTTTTATGTAGACGGGAGGGTAGGACGGCACTGGTTTTATTTAGAGAGATGGGGAGGATGGCACTGGTTTTATGTAGAGAGATTGAGAACACGGCACTGGTTTTACGTAGATAGATGGGTAGGACAGCACTGGATTCATGTAGAGAGATGGAGAATACGGCACTGGTATTATGTATATAGATGGGTAGGACGGCCATGGTCTTATGTACATAGATGAGGAAAATGGCACTGGTTTTATGTAGAGAGATGGAGAGGATGGCACTGGAATTATGTAGTTAGACGGGGAGGATGGCGCTGGTTTTATCTAGTTCTTTGGGTACGACGGCACTGGTTTTATCTAGATAGATGGGGAGGATGACACTGGTTTTATGCAGACAGATGGTGAGGACGGTACTGGTTTTATGAGAGAGATGGAGAGTACGGCACTGGTATTATGTACATAGATGTGTAGGGTGGCACTGGTTTTTTGTAGGTAGATGTGTGGGACGGCACTGGTTTTATGTAGATAGATGGGTAGGTCGGCACTGGTTTTATGTAGATAGATGAGGAGGACAGCACTGGTTTTATGTAGTTAGATGGGTAGGAGGGCACTGGTTCTATTTAGAGAGATGGGGTGGAATGCACTGGTTTTATGTTGATGGATCAGTAGGACGGCACTGGTTTTATGTAGATAGATGAGTAGGATGGCACTGGTTTTATGTAGAGAGATGGGGTGGACTGCACTGGTTTTATGTAGATAGATGGGGAGGACGACACTGGTTTTATGTTGATGGATCAGTAGCACGGCACTGGTTTTATGTAGATAGATGGGTAGGACGGGAATGGTCTTATGCAGATAGATGAGGAAGATGGCACTGGTTTTATGTAGAGAGATAGAGAGGACGGCACTGGTATTATGTAGTTAGATGGGGAGGATGGCACTGGTTTTATCTAGTTCGTTGGGTACGATGGCACTGGTTTTATCTAGATTGATGGGGAGGACGACACTGGTTTTATGCAGACAGATGGGGAGGACGGTACTGGTTTTATGAGAGAGATGGAGAGTACGGCACTGGTATTATGTATATAGATGGGTAGGGTGGCACTGGTTTTATGTAGAGAGATGCAGAGGGCAGGACTAGTTTTATGTAGACAGATGGGGAGGACAGCACTGGTTTTATGTAGATAGATGGGTAGGATGGCACTGGTTTTATTTAGATAGATGGGGAGGACTGCACTGGTTTTATGTAGATAGATGGGGAGGACGGCACTGGTTTTATGTAGATAGATGGGTAGGATGGTACTGGTTTTATTTAGATAGATGGGGAGGACGGCACTGGTTTTATGTAGATAGATGAGTAGGATGGCACTGATTTTATGTAGATAGATGGGGAGGACGGCACTGGTTTTATGTAGTTAGATGGGGAGTACAGCACTGGTATTATGTAGAGAGATGGAAAGCGTGGCACTAGTTTTATATAGATAGATGGGGAGGAAGGCACTGGTTTTATGTAGATAGGTGGGGAGGATGACACTGGTTTTATGTACTTAGCTGGGGCGGATGGCACAGGTTTTATGTAGTTAGAAGGGTAGGATGGTACTGGTTTTATGTAGACGGGTGGGTAGGATAGCACTGGTTTTATTTAGAGAGATGGGGAGGATGGCACTTGTTTTATGTAGAGAGATTGAGAACACGGCACTGGTTTTACATAGATAGATGGGTAGGACGGCACTGGATTCATGTAGAGAGATGGAGTGTACGGCACTGGTATTATGTATATAGATGGGTAGGACGGCCATGGTCTTATGTAGATAGATGAGGAAAAGGGCACTGGTTTTATGTAGTTAGACGGGGAGGATGGCGCTGGTTTTATCTAGTTCTTTGGGTACGACGGCACTGGTTTTATCTAGATAGATGGGGAGGACGACACTGGTTTTATGCAGACAGATGGGGAGGACGGTACTGGTTTTATGAGAGAGATGGAGAGTACGGCACTGGTATTATGCATATAGATGTGTAGGGTGGCACTGGTTTTATGTAGATAGATGGGTGGGACGGCACTGGTGTTATGTAGATAGATGGGTAGGACGGCACTGGTTTTATGTAGACAGATGAGGAGGACGGCACTGGTTTTATGTAGTTAGATGGGTAGGAGGGCACTGATTTTATTTAGAGAGATGGGGTGGATGGCACTGGTTTTATGTTGATGGATCAGTAGGAAGGCACTGTTTTTATGTAGATAGATGAGTAGGATTGCACTGGTTTTATGTAGAGAGATGTGGAGGACGGCACTGGATTCATGTAGAGAGATGGAGAGAACGGGCACTGGTTTTATGTAGATAGATGGGGAGGACGACACTGGTTTTATGTTGATGGATCAGTAGCACGGCAATGGTCTTATGCAGATAGATGAGGAAGATGGCACTGGTTTTATGTAGACAGATGGAGAGGACGGCACTGGTTTTATGTAGAGAGATAGAGAGGACGGCTCTGGTTTTATGTGGATACATGGGGAGGATGGCACTGATTTTATGTAGATAGATGAGGAGGACGGCACTGGTTTTATGTAGTTAGATGGGTAGGAGGGCACTGGTTCTATTTAGAGAGATGGGGTGGAATGCACTGGTTTTATGTTGATGTATCAGTAGGACGGCACTGGTTTTATGTAGATAGATGAGTAGGATGGCACTGGTTTTATGTAGAGTGATGTGGAGGACGGCACTGGATTCATGTAGAGAGATGGAGAGGACGGCATTGGTATTATGTAGTTAGATGGGGAGGATGGCACTGGTTTTATCTAGTTCGTTGGGTACGACGGCACTGGTTTTATCTAGATTGATGGAGAGGACGACACTGGTTTTATGCAGACAGATGGGGAGGACGGTACTGGTTTTATGAGAGAGATGGAGAGTACGGCACTGGTATTATGTATATAGAAGGGTAGGGTGGCACTGGTTTTATGTAGAGAGATGCAGAGGACAGGACTGGTTTTATGTAGATAGATGGGGAGGACGTCACTGGTTTTATGTAGATAGATGGGTAGGATTGCACTGGTTTTATTTAGATAGATGGGGAGGACGGCACTGGTTTTATGTAGATATATGGGGAGGATGGCACTGATTTTACGTAGATAGATGAGTAGGATGGCACTGGTTTTATGTAGATAGATGGGGAGCACGGCACGGGTTTTATGTAGTTAGATGGGGAGGACGGCACTGGTATTATGTAGAGAGATGGAAAGGATGGCACTAGTTTTATATAGATAGATGGGGAGGACGGCACTGGTTTTATGTACTTAGTTGGGGCGGACGGCACAGGTTTTATGTAGTTAGATGGGTAGGATGGCACTGGTTTTATGTAGACGGGTGGGTAGGACGGCACTGGTTTTATGGAGATAGATGAGTAGGATTGCACTGGTTTTATGTAGGGAGATGTGGAGGACGGCACTGGATTCATGTAGAGAGATGGAGAGAACGGGCACTGGTTTTATGTAGATAGATGGGGAGGACGACACTGGTTTTATGTTGATGGATCAGTAGCACGGCACTGGTTTTATGTAGATAGATGTGGAGGACGGCACTGGATTCATGTAGAGAGATGGAAAGGATGGCACTAGTTTTATATAGATAGATGGGGAGGACGGCACTGGTGTTCTGTAGATAGATGGGGAGGACGGCACTGGTTTTATGTAGTTAGATGGGGAGGACAGCACTGGAATTATGTAGAGAGATGGAAAGGATGGCACTAGTTTTATATAGATAGATGGGAGGACGGCACTGGTTTTATGTAGATAGGTGGGGAGGATGACACTGGTTTTATGTACTTACTTGGGGCGGACGGCACAGATTTTATGTAGTTAGATGGGTAGGATGGCACTGGTTTTATGTAGATGGATGGGTAGGACGGCACTGGTTTTATGTAGAGAGATAGAGAGGACGGCACTGGTTTTATATAGAGAGATGGGTAGGACAGCACTGGATTCATGTAGAGAGATGGAGAGTACGGCACTGCTATTTTGTTTTTAGATGGGTAGGACGGCCATGCTCTTATGTAGATAGATGAGGAAAATGGCACTGGTTTTATGTAGAGAGATGGAGAGGATGGCACTGGTATTATGTAGTTAGACGGGGAGGATGGCGCTGGTTTTATCTAGTTCGTTGGGTACGACGGCACTGGTTTTATCTAGATAGATGGGGAGGACGACACTGGTTTTATGCAGACAGATGGTGAGGACGGTACTGGTTTTATGAGAGAGATGGAGAGTACGGCACTGGTATTATGTATATAGATGTGTAGGGTGGCACTGGTTTTTTGTAGGTAAATGGGTGGGACGGCACTGGTTTTATGTAGATAGATGGGTAGGTCGGCACTGGTTTTATGTAGATACATGAGGAGGACGGCACTGGTTTTATGTAGTTAGATGGGTAGGAGGGCACTGGTTCTATTTAGAGAGATGGGGTGGAATGCACTGGTTTTATGTTGATGGATCAGAAGGACGGCACTGGTTTTATGTAGATAGATGAGTAGGATGGCACTGGTTTTATGTAGAGAGATGTGGAGGACGGCACTGGATTCATGTAGAGAGATGGAGAGAATGGGCACTGGTTTTATGTAGATAGATGGGGTGGACTGCACTGGTTTTATGTAGATAGATGGGGAGGACGACACTGGTTTTATGTTGATGGATCAGTAGCACGGCACTGGTTTTATGTAGGTAGATGGGTAGGACGGGAATGTTCTTATGCAGATAGATGAGGAAGATGGCACTGGTTTTATGTAGAGAGATAGGGAGGACGGCACTGGTATTATGTAGTTAGATGGGGAGGATGGCACTGGTTTTATCTAGTTCGTTGGGTACGATGGCACTGGTTTTATCTAGATTGATGGGGAGGACGACACTGGTTTTATGCAGACAGATGGGGAGGACGGTACTGGTTTTATGAGAGAGATAGAGAGTACGGCAAGGTATTATGTATACAGATGGGTAGAGTGGCACTGGTTTTATTTAGATAGATGGAGAGGACTGCACTGGTTTTATGTAGATAGATGGGGAGGACGGCACTGGTTTTATGTAGATAGATGGGTAGGATGGTACTGGTTTTATTTAGATAGATGGGGAGGACGGCACTGGTTTTATGTAGATATATGGGGAGGATGGCACTGGTTTTATGTAGATAGATGAGTTGGATGGCACTGATTTTATGTAGATAGATGGGGAGGACGGCACTGGTTTTATGTAGTTATATGGGGAATACAGCACTGGTATTATGTAGAGAGATGGAGAGAACGGGCACTGGTTTTATGTAGATAGATGGGGAGGACGACACTGGTTTTATGTTGATGGATCAGTAGCGCGGCACTGGTTTTATGTAGATAGATGTGGAGGACGGCACTGGATTCATGTAGAGAGATGGAAAGGATGGCACTAGTTTTATATAGATAGATGGGGAGGACGGCACTGGTTTTCTGTAGATGGATGGGGAGGACGGCACTGGTTTTATGTAGTTAGATGGGGAGGACAGCACTGGAATTATGTAGAGAGATGGAAAGGATGGCACTAGTTTTATATAGATAGATGGGAGGACGGCACTGGTTTTATGTAGATAGGTGGGGAGGATGACACTGGTTTTATGTACTTACTTGGGGTGGACGGCACAGATTTTATGTAGTTAGATGGGTAGGATGGCACTGGTTTTATGTAGACGGGTGGGGAGGATGGCACTGGTTTTATGTAGAGAGATTGAGAACACGGCACTGGTTTTACGTAGATAGATGGGTAGGACAGCACTGGATTCATGTAGAGAGATGGAGAATACGGCACTGGTATTATGTATATAGATGGGTAGGACGGCCATGGTCTTATGTACATAGATGAGGAAAATGGCACTGGTTTTATGTAGAGAGATGGAGAGGATGGCACTGGTATTATGTAGTTAGACGGGGAGGATGGCGCTGGTTTTATCTAGTTCTTTGGGTACGACGGCACTGGTTTTATCTAGATAGATGGGGAGGATGACACTGGTTTTATGCAGACAGATGGTGAGGACGGTACTGGTTTTATGAGAGAGATGGAGAGTACGGCACTGGTATTATGTACATAGATGTGTAGGGTGGCACTGGTTTTTTGTAGGTAGATGTGTGGGACGGCACTGGTTTTATGTAGATAGATGGGTAGGTCGGCACTGGTTTTATGTAGATAGATGAGGAGGACAGCACTGGTTTTATGTAGTTAGATGGGTAGGAGGGCACTGGTTCTATTTAGAGAGATGGGGTGGAATGCACTGGTTTTATGTTGATGGATCAGTAGGACGGCACTGGTTTTATGTAGATAGATGAGTAGGATGGCACTGGTTTTATGTAGAGAGATGGGGTGGACTGCACTGGTTTTATGTAGATAGATGGGGAGGACGACACTGGTTTTATGTTGATGGATCAGTAGCACGGCACTGGTTTTATGTAGATAGATGGGTAGGACGGGAATGGTCTTATGCAGATAGATGAGGAAGATGGCACTGGTTTTATGTAGAGAGATAGAGAGGACGGCACTGGTATTATGTAGTTAGATGGGGAGGATGGCACTGGTTTTATCTAGTTCGTTGGGTACGATGGCACTGGTTTTATCTAGATTGATGGGGAGGACGACACTGGTTTTATGCAGACAGATGGGGAGGACGGTACTGGTTTTATGAGAGAGATGGAGAGTACGGCACTGGTATTATGTATATAGATGGGTAGGGTGGCACTGGTTTTATGTAGAGAGATGCAGAGGGCAGGACTAGTTTTATGTAGACAGATGGGGAGGACAGCACTGGTTTTATGTAGATAGATGGGTAGGATGGCACTGGTTTTATTTAGATAGATGGGGAGGACTGCACTGGTTTTATGTAGATAGATGGGGAGGACGGCACTGGTTTTATGTAGATAGATGGGTAGGATGGTACTGGTTTTATTTAGATAGATGGGGAGGACGGCACTGGTTTTATGTAGATAGATGAGTAGGATGGCACTGATTTTATGTAGATAGATGGGGAGGACGGCACTGGTTTTATGTAGTTAGATGGGGAGTACAGCACTGGTATTATGTAGAGAGATGGAAAGCGTGGCACTAGTTTTATATAGATAGATGGGGAGGAAGGCACTGGTTTTATGTAGATAGGTGGGGAGGATGACACTGGTTTTATGTACTTAGCTGGGGCGGATGGCACAGGTTTTATGTAGTTAGAAGGGTAGGATGGTACTGGTTTTATGTAGACGGGTGGGTAGGATAGCACTGGTTTTATTTAGAGAGATGGGGAGGATGGCACTTGTTTTATGTAGAGAGATTGAGAACACGGCACTGGTTTTACGTAGATAGATGGGTAGGACGGCACTGGATTCATGTAGAGAGATGGAGAGTACGGCACTGGTATTATGTATATAGATGGGTAGGACGGCCATGGTCTTATGTAGATAGATGAGGAAAAGGGCACTGGTTTTATGTAGTTAGACGGGGAGGATGGCGCTGGTTTTATCTAGTTCTTTGGGTACGACGCACTGGTTTTATCTAGATAGATGGGGAGGACGACACTGGTTTTATGCAGACAGATGGGGAGGACGGTACTGGTTTTATGAGAGAGATGGAGAGTACGGCACTGGTATTATGCATATAGATGTGTAGGGTGGCACTGGTTTTATGTAGATAGATGGGTGGGACGGCACTGGTGTTATGTAGATAGATGGGTAGGACGGCACTGGTTTTATGTAGACAGATGAGGAGGACGGCACTGGTTTTATGTAGTTAGATGGGTAGGAGGGCACTGATTTTATTTAGAGAGATGGGGTGGATGGCACTGGTTTTATGTTGATGGATCAGTAGGAAGGCACTGTTTTTATGTAGATAGATGAGTAGGATTGCACTGGTTTTATGTAGAGAGATGTGGAGGACGGCACTGGATTCATGTAGAGAGATGGAGAGAACGGGCACTGGTTTTATGTAGATAGATGGGGAGGACGACACTGGTTTTATGTTGATGGATCAGTAGCACGGCAATGGTCTTATGCAGATAGATGAGGAAGATGGCACTGGTTTTATGTAGACAGATGGAGAGGACGGCACTGGTTTTATGTAGAGAGATAGAGAGGACGGCTCTGGTTTTATGTGGATACATGGGGAGGATGGCACTGATTTTATGTAGATAGATGAGGAGGACGGCACTGGTTTTATGTAGTTAGATGGGTAGGAGGGCACTGGTTCTATTTAGAGAGATGGAGTGGAATGCACTGGTTTTATGTTGATGGATCAGTAGGACGGCTCTGGTTTTATGTAGATAGATGAGTAGGATGGCACTGGTTTTATGTAGAGTGATGTGGAGGATGGCACTGGATTCATGTAGAGAGATGGAGAGGACGGCACTGGTATTATGTAGTTAGATGGGGAGGATGGCACTGGTTTTATCTAGTTCGTTGGGTACGACGGCACTGGTTTTATCTAGATTGATGGAGAGGACGACACTGGTTTTATGCAGACAGATGGGGAGGACGGTACTGGTTTTATGAGAGAGATGGAGAGTACGGCACTGGTATTATGTATATAGAAGGGTAGGGTGGCACTGGTTTTATGTAGAGAGATGCAGAGGACAGGACTGGTTTTATGTAGATAGATGGGGAGGACGGCACTGGTTTTATGTAGATAGATGGGTAGGATTGCACTGGTTTTATTTAGATAGATGGGGAGGACGGCACTGGTTTTATGTAGATATATGGGGAGGATGGCACTGATTTTACGTAGATAGATGAGTAGGATGGCACTGATTTTATGTAGATAGATGGGGAGCACGGCACGGGTTTTATGTAGTTAGATGGGGAGGACGGCACTGGTATTATGTAGAGAGATGGAAAGGATGGCACTAGTTTTATATAGATAGATGGGGAGGACGGCACTGGTTTTATGTACTTAGTTGGGGCGGACGGCACAGGTTTTATGTAGTTAGATGGGTAGGATGGCACTGGTTTTATGTAGACGGGTGGGTAGGACGGCACTGGTTTTATGGAGATAGATGAGTAGGATTGCACTGGTTTTATGTAGGGAGATGTGGAGGACGGCACTGGATTCATGTAGAGAGATGGAGAGAACGGGCACTGGTTTTATGTAGATAGATGGGGAGGACGACACTGGTTTTATGTTGATGGATCAGTAGCACGGCACTGGTTTTATGTAGATAGATGTGGAGGACGGCACTGGATTCATGTAGAGAGATGGAAAGGATGGCACTAGTTTTATATAGATAGATGGGGAGGACGGCACTGGTGTTCTGTAGATAGATGGGGAGGACGGCACTGGTTTTATGTAGTTAGATGGGGAGGAAAGCACTGGAATTATGTAGAGAGATGGAAAGGATGGCACTAGTTTTATATAGATAGATGGGAGGACGGCACTGGTTTTATGTAGATAGGTGGGGAGGATGACACTGGTTTTATGTACTTACTTGGGGCGGACGGCACAGATTTTATGTAGTTAGATGGGTAGGATGGCACTGGTTTTATGTAGATGGATGGGTAGGACGGCACTGGTTTTATGTAGAGAGATAGAGAGGACGGCACTGGTTTTATATAGAGAGATGGGTAGGACAGCACTGGATTCATGTAGAGAGATGGAGAGTACGGCACTGGTATTTTGTTTTTAGATGGGTAGGACGGCCATGCTCTTATGTAGATAGATGAGGAAAATGGCACTGGTTTTATGTAGAGAGATGGAGAGGATGGCACTGGTATTATGTAGTTAGACGGGGAGGATGGCGCTGGTTTTATCTAGTTCGTTGGGTACGACGGCACTGGTTTTATCTAGATAGATGGGGAGGACGACACTGGTTTTATGCAGACAGATGGTGAGGACGGTACTGGTTTTATGAGAGAGATGGAGAGTACGGCACTGGTATTATGTATATAGATGTGTAGGGTGGCACTGGTTTTTTGTAGGTAAATGGGTGGGACGGCACTGGTTTTATGTAGATAGATGGGTAGGTCGGCACTGGTTTTATGTAGATACATGAGGAGGACGGCACTGGTTTTATGTAGTTAGATGGGTAGGAGGGCACTGGTTCTATTTAGAGAGATGGGGTGGAATGCACTGGTTTTATGTTGATGGATCAGAAGGACGGCACTGGTTTCATGTAGAGAGATGAGTAGGATGGCACTGGTTTTATGTAGAGAGATGTGGAGGACGGCACTGGATTCATGTAGAGAGATGGAGAGAATGGGCACTGGTTTTATGTAGATAGATGGGGTGGACTGCACTGGTTTTATGTAGATAGATGGGGAGGACGACACTGGTTTTATGTTGATGGATCAGTAGCACGGCACTGGTTTTATGTAGGTAGATGGGTAGGACGGGAATGTTCTTATGCAGATAGATGAGGAAGATGGCACTGGTTTTATGTAGAGAGATAGGGAGGACGGCACTGGTATTATGTAGTTAGATGGGGAGGATGGCACTGGTTTTATCTAGTTCGTTGGGTACGATGGCACTGGTTTTATCTAGATTGATGGGGAGGACGACACTGGTTTTATGTAGATAGATGAGGAGGACGGCACTGGTTTTATGTAGTTAGATGGGTAGGAGGGCACTGGTTTTATGTACATAGTTGGGGCTGACGGTACAGGTTTTATGTAGTTTGATGGTTAGGATGGCACTGGTTTTATGTAGACGGGTGGGTAGGACGGCACTGGTTTTATTTAGAGAGATGGGGAGGATGGCACTGGTTTTATGTAGAGAGATTGAGAACACTGCACTGGTTTTACGTAGATAGATGGGGAGGACGGCACTGGTTTTATGTAGATAGATGAGTAGGATGGCACTGATTTTATGTAGATAGATGGGGAGCACGGCACGGGTTTTATGTAGTTAGATGGGGAGGACGGCACTGGTATTATGTAGAGAGATGGAAAGGATGGCACTAGTTTTATATAGATAGATGGGGAGGATGGCACTGGTTTTATGTACTTAGTTGGGGCGGACGGCACAGGTTTTATGTAGTTAGATGGGTAGGATGGCACTGGTTTTATGTAGACGGGTGGGTAGGACGGCACTGGTTTTATGTAGATAGATGGGGAGGACGTCACTGGTTTTATGTTGATGGATCAGTAGCACGGCACTGGTTTTATGTAGATAGATGTGGAGGACGGCACTGGATTCATGTAGAGAGATGTAAAGGATGGCACTAGTTTTACATAGATAGATGGGGAGGACGGCACTGGTTTTCTGTAGATAGATGGGGAGGACGACACTGGTTTTATGTTGATGGATCAGTAGCATGGCACTGGTTTTATGTAGATAGATGGTTAGGACGGCAATGGTCTTATGCAGATGGATGAGGAAGATGGCACTGGTTTTATGTAGAGAGATGGAGAGGACGGCACTGGTATTATGTAGTTAGATGGGGAGGTTGGCACTGGTTTTATCTAGTTCGTTGGGTACGACGGCACTGGTTTTATCTAGATTGATGGGGAGGACGACACTGGTTTTATGCAGACAGATGGGGAGGACGGTACTGGTTTTATGAGAGAGCTGGAGAGTATGGGACTGGTTTTATTTAGATAGATGGGGAGGACGGCAATGGTTTTATGTAGAAATATGGGGAGGATGGCACTGGTTTTATGTAGATAGATGAGTAGGATGGCACTGATTTTATGTAGATAGATGGGGAGGACGGCACTGGTTTTATGCAGTTAGATGGGGAGGACAGCACTGGTATTATGTAGAGAGATGGAAAGGATGGCACTAGTTTTATATAGGTAGATGGGGAGGACGGCACTGGTTTTATGTAGATAGGTGGGGAGGATGGCACTGATTTTATGTAGATACATGAGGAGGACAGCACTGGTTTTATGTAGTTCGATGGGTAGGAGGGCACTGGTTGTATTTAGAGAGATGGGGTGGATGGCACTGGTTTTATATTGATGGATCAGTAGGACGGCACTGTTTTTATGTAGATAGATGAGTAGGAGTGCACTGGTTTTATGTAGAGAGATGTGGAGGACGGCACTGGATTCATCTAGAGAGATGGAGAGAACGGGCAGTGGTTTTATGTAGATAGATGGGGAGGACGACACTGGTTTTATGTTGATGGATCAGTAGCACGGCAATGGTCTTATGTAGATAGATGAGGAAAATGGCACTGGTTTTATGTAGAGAGATGGAGAGGATGGCACTGGTATTATGTAGTTAGACGGGGAGGATGGCGCTGGTTTTATCTAGTTCGTTGGGTACGACGGCACTGGTTTTATCTAGATAGATGGGGAGGATGACACTGGTTTTATGCAGACAGATGGGGAGGACGGTACTGGTTTTATGAGAGAGATGGAGAGCACGGCACTGGTATTATGTATATAGATGTGTAGGGTGGCACTGGTTTTTTGTAGGTAAATGGGTGGGACGGCACTGGTTTTATGTAGATAGATGGGTAGGTCGGCACTGGTTTTATGTAGATACATGAGGAGGACGGCACTGGTTTTATGTAGTTAGATGGGTAGGAGGGCACTGGTTCTATTTAGAGAGATGGGGTGGAATGCACTGGTTTTATGTTGATGGATCAGTCGGACGGCACTGGTTTTATGTAGTTAGATGAGTAGGATGGCACTGGTTTTATGTAGAGAGATGTGGAGGACGGCACTGGATTCATGTAGAGAGATGGAGAGAATGGGCACTGGTTTTATGTAGATAGATGGGGTGGACTGCACTGGTTTTATGTAGATAGATGGGGAGGACGACACTGGTTTTATGTTGATGGATCAGTAGCACGGCACTGGTTTTATGTAGATAGATGGGTAGGACGGGAATGTTCTTATGCAGATAGATGAGGAAGATGGCACTGGTTTTATGTAGAGAGATAGAGAGGACGGCACTGGTATTATGTAGTTAGATGGGGAGGATGGCACTGGTTTTATCTAGTTCGTTGGGTACGATGGCACTGGTTTATCTAGATTGATGGGGAGGACGACACTGGTTTTATGCAGACAGATGGGGAGGACGGTACTGGTTTTATGAGAGAGACAGAGAGTACGGCAAGGTATTATGTATATAGATGGGTAGGGTGGCACTGGTTTTATTTAGATAGATGGGGAGGACTGCACTGGTTTTATGTAGATAGATGAGTATGATGGCACTGATTTTATGTAGATAGATGGGGAGGACGGCACTGGTTTTATGTAGTTAGATGGGGAGGACAGCACTGGTATTATGTAGAGAGATGGAAAGGATGGCACTAGTTTTATATAGATAGATGGGGAGGACGGCACTGGTTTTATGTAGATAGGTGGGGAGGATGACACTGGTTTTATGTACTTAGTTGGGGCGGACGGCACAGGTTTTATGTAGTTAGATGGTTAGGATGGCACTGGTTTTATGTAGACGGGAGGGTAGGACGGCACTGGTTTTATTTAGAGAGATGGGGAGGATGGCACTGGTTTTATGTAGAGAGATTGAGAACACGGCACTGGTTTTACGTAGATAGATGGGTAGGACCGCACTGGTATTATGTATATAGATGGGTATGGTGGCACTGGTTTTATGTAGAGAGATGCAGAGGACAGGACTGGTTTTATGTGGATACATGGGGAGGATGGCACTGATGTTATGCAGATAGATGGGTGGACGACACTGGTTTTATGTAGATAGATGGGTAGGATTGCACTGGTTTTATGTAGATAGATGGGGAGGACGACACTGGTTTTATGTTGATGGATCAGTAGCACGGCACTGGTTTTATGTAGATAGATGAGTAGGACGGGAATGGTCTTATGCAGATAGATGAGGAAGATGGCACTGGTTTTATGTAGAGAGATGGAGAGGACGGCACTGGTATTATGTAGTTAGATGGGGAGGTTGGCACTGGTTTTATCTAGTTCGTTGGGTACGACGGCACTGGTTTTATCTAGATTGATGGGGAGGACGACACTGGTTTTTTGCAGACAAATGGGGAGGACGGTACTGGTTTTATGAGAGAGCTGGAGTGTATGGGACTGGTTTTATTTAGATAGATGGGGAGGACGGTACTGGTTTTATGTAGATAGGTGGGGAGGATGACACTGGTTTTATGTACTTAGTTGGGGCGGACGGCACAGGTTTTATGTAGTTAGATGGGTAGGATGGCACTGGTTTTATGTAGACGGGAGGGTAGGACGGCACTGGTTTTATTTAGAGAGATGGGGAGGATGGCACTGGTTTTATGTAGAGAGATTGAGAACACGGCACTGGTTTTACGTAGATAGATGGGTAGGACAGCACTGGATTCATGTAGAGAGATGGAGAATACGGCACTGGTATTATGTATATAGATGGGTAGGACGGCCATGGTCTTATGTACATAGATGAGGAAAATGGCACTGGTTTTATGTAGAGAGATGGAGAGGATGGCACTGGTATTATGTAGTTAGACGGGGAGGATGGCGCTGGTTTTATCTAGTTCTTTGGGTACGACGGCACTGGTTTTATCTAGATAGATGGGGAGGATGACACTGGTTTTATGCAGACAGATGGTGAGGACGGTACTGGTTTTATGAGAGAGATGGAGAGTACGGCACTGGTATTATGTACATAGATGTGTAGGGTGGCACTGGTTTTTTGTAGGTAGATTTGTGGGACGGCACTGGTTTTATGTAGATAGATGGGTAGGTCGGCACTGGTTTTATGTAGATAGATGAGGAGGACAGCACTGGTTTTATGTAGTTAGATGGGTAGGAGGGCACTGGTTCTATTTAGAGAGATGGGGTGGAATGCACTGGTTTTATGTTGATGGATCAGTAGGACGGCACTGGTTTTATGTAGATAGATGAGTAGGATGGCACTGGTTTTATGTAGAGAGATGGGGTGGACTGCACTGGTTTTATGTAGATAGATGGGGAGGACGACACTGGTTTTATGTTGATGGATCAGTAGCACGGCACTGGTTTTATGTAGATAGATGGGTAGGACGGGAATGGTCTTATGCAGATAGATGAGGAAGATGGCACTGGTTTTATGTAGAGAGATAGAGAGGACGGCACTGGTATTATGTAGTTAGATGGGGAGGATGGCACTGGTTTTATCTAGTTCGTTGGGTACGATGGCACTGGTTTTATCTAGATTGATGGGGAGGACGACACTGGTTTTATGCAGACAGATGGGGAGGACGGTACTGGTTTTATGAGAGAGATGGAGAGTACGGCACTGGTATTATGTATATAGATGGGTAGGGTGGCACTGGTTTTATGTAGAGAGATGCAGAGGGCAGGACTAGTTTTATGTAGACAGATGGGGAGGACAGCACTGGTTTTATGTAGATAGATGGGTAGGATGGCACTGGTTTTATTTAGATAGATGGGGAGGACTGCACTGGTTTTATGTAGATAGATGGGGAGGACGGCACTGGTTTTATGTAGATAGATGGGTAGGATGGTACTGGTTTTATTTAGATAGATGGGGAGGACGGCACTGGTTTTATGTAGATAGATGAGTAGGACGGGAATGGTCTTATGCAGATAGATGAGGAAGATGGCACTGGTTTTATGTAGAGAGATGGAGAGGACGGCACTGGTATTATGTAGTTAGATGGGGAGGTTGGCACTGGTTTTATCTAGTTCGTTGGGTACGACGGCACTGGTTTTATCTAGATTGATGGGGAGGACGACACTGGTTTTTTGCAGACAAATGGGGAGGACGGTACTGGTTTTATGAGAGAGCTGGAGTGTATGGGACTGGTTTTATTTAGATAGATGGGGAGGACGGTACTGGTTTTATGTAGATAGGTGGGGAGGATGACACTGGTTTTATGTACTTAGTTGGGGCGGACGGCACAGGTTTTATGTAGTTAGATGGGTAGGATGGCACTGGTTTTATGTAGACGGGAGGGTAGGACGGCACTGGTTTTATTTAGAGAGATGGGGAGGATGGCACTGGTTTTATGTAGAGAGATTGAGAACACGGCACTGGTTTTACGTAGATAGATGGGTAGGACAGCACTGGATTCATGTAGAGAGATGGAGAATACGGCACTGGTATTATGTATATAGATGGGTAGGACGGCCATGGTCTTATGTACATAGATGAGGAAAATGGCACTGGTTTTATGTAGAGAGATGGAGAGGATGGCACTGGTATTATGTAGTTAGACGGGGAGGATGGCGCTGGTTTTATCTAGTTCTTTGGGTACGACGGCACTGGTTTTATCTAGATAGATGGGGAGGATGACACTGGTTTTATGCAGACAGATGGTGAGGACGGTACTGGTTTTATGAGAGAGATGGAGAGTACGGCACTGGTATTATGTACATAGATGTGTAGGGTGGCACTGGTTTTTTGTAGGTAGATGTGTGGGACGGCACTGGTTTTATGTAGATAGATGGGTAGGTCGGCACTGGTTTTATGTAGATAGATGAGGAGGACAGCACTGGTTTTATGTAGTTAGATGGGTAGGAGGGCACTGGTTCTATTTAGAGAGATGGGGTGGAATGCACTGGTTTTATGTTGATGGATCAGTAGGACGGCACTGGTTTTATGTAGATAGATGAGTAGGATGGCACTGGTTTTATGTAGAGAGATGGGGTGGACTGCACTGGTTTTATGTAGATAGATGGGGAGGACGACACTGGTTTTATGTTGATGGATCAGTAGCACGGCACTGGTTTTATGTAGATAGATGGGTAGGACGGGAATGGTCTTATGCAGATAGATGAGGAAGATGGCACTGGTTTTATGTAGAGAGATAGAGAGGACGGCACTGGTATTATGTAGTTAGATGGGGAGGATGGCACTGGTTTTATCTAGTTCGTTGGGTACGATGGCACTGGTTTTATCTAGATTGATGGGGAGGACGACACTGGTTTTATGCAGACAGATGGGGAGGACGGTACTGGTTTTATGAGAGAGATGGAGAGTACGGCACTGGTATTATGTATATAGATGGGTAGGGTGGCACTGGTTTTATGTAGAGAGATGCAGAGGGCAGGACTAGTTTTATGTAGACAGATGGGGAGGACAGCACTGGTTTTATGTAGATAGATGGGTAGGATGGCACTGGTTTTATTTAGATAGATGGGGAGGACTGCACTGGTTTTATGTAGATAGATGGGGAGGACGGCACTGGTTTTATGTAGATAGATGGGTAGGATGGTACTGGTTTTATTTAGATAGATGGGGAGGACGGCACTGGTTTTATGTAGATAGATGAGTAGGATGGCACTGATTTTATGTAGATAGATGGGGAGGACGGCACTGGTTTTATGTAGTTAGATGGGGAGTACAGCACTGGTATTATGTAGAGAGATGGAAAGCGTGGCACTAGTTTTATATAGATAGATGGGGAGGAAGGCACTGGTTTTATGTAGATAGGTGGGGAGGATGACACTGGTTTTATGTACTTAGCTGGGGCGGATGGCACAGGTTTTATGTAGTTAGAAGGGTAGGATGGTACTGGTTTTATGTAGACGGGTGGGTAGGATAGCACTGGTTTTATTTAGAGAGATGGGGAGGATGGCACTTGTTTTATGTAGAGAGATTGAGAACACGGCACTGGTTTTACGTAGATAGATGGGTAGGACGGCACTGGATTCATGTAGAGAGATGGAGAGTACGGCACTGGTATTATGTATATAGATGGGTAGGACGGCCATGGT